>NW_006294772.1:74738-87338 GCF_000327345.1 Myotis davidii
TATGGCTTTACTATGATAATCAAACCAATGTGATACTGGTGTGAGAACAGACATATTGCTGTGACAGAATAGATAACCTAGAAACTGATAACTTTAAAAATTGAATAATCAGCCCAGCTGGTGTGCCTCAGTGGTTGAGTGTCAACCTCTGAACCAGGAGGTCACAGTTCGATTCCTGGTCGGGGCACATGCCCTGGTCCCAGGCTTGATCTCTAGTATGGGGCATGCAGGAGGCAGCTAATCAATGATTCTCTCTCATCACTGATATTTCTATCCCTTTCTCCCTCTCCCTTCCTCTCTGAAATCAATAAAAATATTTTTTAATTGAACAATCAAAAATTACTGGGAAGAGAGAACCTTAAAAGAGACCCATATACCTATAGGAATTTAGAATGTTATAATAGCATATCAAATCAGTGGGGAAAGGATGGGCTCTAATATTGGGGAAAATTTGTTATATATTAGGAAGAAACTAAAAAATAATAATAATATAGGAAATTATTTTTAAACCACTCTTTGGGAGCATTTTTCCTAGGCATGACATAAATGCCAAAGTTCACAAATGAAAAGGTTGACGTATTGACAGTTTGGACAAAATATTTCCAACATATCAAAAGAAACTTAGTATTTAATCATTACGAATCAATAAAAGAAACAACCTAGTAGAAAAGGGGCCAAAGTATTTACATAAGAAAAGGATATATATGAAAAAATGCTCAATATCACACAAATAATTCAAATAAAATATCTTCTTAGATCCTCCGTCTCCCCCACAAAAAACAAACAAATTTTTCTTTAAAATGTTTATCCAGTGTTGCTGAAGGTGTGGATGAACGAACTTTTACATTTTTGCTGGGAGTGCAAATTAAAGCAGTTCTTTACAAAGTAATTTGCCTCCATCTCATCAAAGAAATTAGCAAATCCTTTGAACAGTTTTCACTTCCTAATGCTCTAATATATCTATACACTGATGTCTGTTACAGCATTTCTATAATAATGAAGTATTAATATGGGACTGGTTAAAGTATGCTCTGTATGTTAATATGGGACTGATAAAATTATGCTCTGTAGAAATTACAGAATTATGGGGATATTAAAAAGCATGAGCTAGGTATATACAGACAGAAGGAGGTCCATGAGAAAAGTTGCAGAGCAATATGTATTTCACTTTGTCAAGACCAAGTTAATGCATGATATATGTCCACTTATGTGTATAATATACACACTTAGTTTTAAAGGTATGTTATTTGTGTAAATGTGTACATAAAAAGATATGAAATCATTCTGGGATTGGGGAGGGGATGTGGTAAGGAGAATGCCTGCATCTTTATGTATTTGGTATTCATAGGTATATAAAGATTACTCAATAATTGGTGCCACAAAATAAATTGTGGAAAAGTATATAGATTTTCAGTCCATAATTTACATAATAAATTCTGGGTAGATTAAGGAATTAAAATATAAAATCCATAAAAGTATGGCATCTTAATTTTTAAACTTAATGAAAGGGAAAACTACATATTTCATCATATAAAACTTAACATCAGACGTAAAATGTCTGAACTATAAGTGTTGGAATCACTAAATAATTGGGTCAGTGGGGGAAGGGAGACATACGTAATACTTTCAATAAATAGCAAGTGAAAAACTAAACCCATTTTCTTTACCAAATTTACAAATTAAATGACAATAGCCAAATAGCCAGTGCTATTTGACCAGAGTATGAGATGGGAAATTGGGAAAACTTTTGGGGAAAGTAATTTGGCAACATATTACCTCTTGACCCAGTAAATTTGCATCTGGGAAACTTACAGGAATAATATGAAATGCTTTAATTACAGGATAAATTGAGGGGGCGGAAATAGCAAATTTTTTTAAAGGGAAGATCTGAGATTTGATGTCCAGTAGGAGCTCATCTCTGTTTAAATAAGTATTTACACAAAAATTTAAGGTAGACAATTAAGGCAAACATACAGATATGTTTTCATAATGCCTGAGCTTGACTTACAGAAGATAAGTAAAAAAATATTTGACAACTTATCCCTAAATTGTGCCTCCATTCCCCCCATTAGTTGAATCACCTCACTTTGATTCACTATAGTATACCCACCGGGGACATAGGTGTTGCTTCAAAATAAAGCACTATAAAGTACCGACTTTTTAAAGAAATGGTCTTTTTATAAAAAATATATATTTTATTGATTTTTTACAGAGAGGAAGGGAGAGGAATAGAGAGTTAGAAGCATGGATGAGAGAGAAACATTGATCAGCTGCCTCCTGCACACCTCCCACTGGGGATGTGCCCGCAACCAAGGTACATGCCCTTGACTGGAATCGAACCCGGGACCCCTCTGTCCGCAGGCCAATGCTCTATCCACTGAGCCAAACCAGTTAGGGCATAAAGTGCCAACTTTTCAAATGAAGGATGTGCCCAGCACATCTGTCACCGATCCATAGAGGTAGAGTGCAGTGACCTGAGTAAGGCTATCCATATACTTCTGTGACAAGTAAGAACCAGTCAATCAAAAGGATGGGTATTCCTTACATTTGCCTGGCTTCTGGCTCACAGGTAATAATAATTGCTTGATCTGTAGGATACTCAGGTGAAAATAAAGGTGCTGAGACAATTCTTTAGAAAGGCAGCTTCCCTGGCTTTATTCGCTGGGCACAAACCTTGACTAGTGGTACAGCTATTTTCTGTGCAGTGTCAGATATTTCATTCAACTTGGGACTGTATGTAAAAGATAGAAGAATTGTAGAGAATGACAGAACTCACCCACTTAATGAGAGCCAGGTAGAATTCTTTTTGTAGTTTTATGCATACCAGTACACACATAATAGATACCAATACAGCCGAAACCGGTTTGGCTCAGTGGATAGAGCATCGGCTTGTGGACTGAGAGGTCCCAGGTTCGATTCCGGTCAAGGGCATGTACCTGGGTGGCGGGCACATCCCCAGTGGGAGCTGTGCAGGAGGCAGCTGATGTTTCTCTCTCATCAATGTTTCTAACTCTCTATCCCTCTCCCTTCCTCTCTGTAAAAAATCAATAAAATACATTTTAAAAAAATAGATACCAATACGTTCAGCTATCATTCTTAAGTTCCTCCTCACTAAGTAATTGCGGATGACCAATGTGCCTTCCAGAACCGTTTACTGTCCAATCTGGCTCTACTTCTGTGTGTTCTACAGTCTGGTTGGCACTGGCCCGTCTTCTTTTCTCTAATTTATAGATTAACTATTCCCTTGTTTATGGAAGCTCTGTACTATATTAGCCCCTAGGTGGTTTTTTTGAATTTCACCTATATTACTTAACTATGTCCCCATCACAATTCTTTTTAGAAAAAATTATTTTGTAAGCATGATAGTTTATAATGTCATGCCACACTGGTCACTGATCCTTCACAGATTCCCAGAGGGTCATTTTCTGTATTCACAGATTTTGATGCTGAGGCCCACAGTTGCCCTTTAATTTCTACTCAGAACTTTGTGCCCTTTCGGATATCATTTGTTTAATGAAAGCACTAGCACCAGGCCTTTATTTCCAATAACTGGCTTCCCTGATTCGGGGCTGTAGCTTTCTAGCATTGCTTATATCTTTATTTCCCCCTCGGGGCTTCCCTGACACCTGCCCATGTTGTCTTAAGAACTGGAGGTTGGCAATGGACACAGACACTGGGGCAGTGGGGGCTTGCCTGGGGTGGGAATGGCTGGGGCGGGGGGGTCAATTGGGGAAAAAGGAAAACTTGTAAAAAATGTAAAACTTTAAACAATAAAAAATAGAAAGAACTAGATGTTGGCTAGAGGGCTTTTTCTGTGGGTGAAAGTTGTAGTTACCAGAGAAACCTGGTCCACCATCCCCCATTCTTTCATAGAGGTTACCCTGACCGTAACAGTCTGGTATTTCTCTATCAAGATATTTTTCTATGCACTTATACACATTGACTTACAGCAGAAATTGGATCACACTGTATATTAGAATTGAGACTGATGCTTATTTCTCTCCCTGTACTGTCTCTTTGGGATCCTATTGTACCTATTATGCAACCTGCCTATTTACCTAATCTGTAATAATAAAAGCATAATATGCTAATTAGACCGGACATCCTTCCAGATGAAGTTGGGGCTGCAAGGGCAGGTGGGGGCCAAGCCCCTTGCATGAATTTCATGCATTAGTCATCTAGTAATATATAATCGAACATCTTTCCATGTCAGTGCATGGTCTCTGCTTAATTCATTTGAATGTTCTTCCATAGTGTGCATACATAATTTAAATTGCCGTCCCACCCTAGCCGGTTTGGCTCAGTGTGGATAGAGTGTCGCTTGGGCCCTGGTCAGGACTCATGCAGTAGGCAATCAATCAATGTGTTTCTCTCACATCGATTTTTCTCTGTCTTGCCCTCTCTCTTCCACTCTCTCTAAAAATCAATGGAAAAATATCCTTGGGTCAGGATTAAAAATAAAAATAAATTGCCATATCCCTATTGAAGAATAATTAGGTATTTCAGCTCTCCGGTATTTAAAAACATCCCTGCAATGACCATCTTTATGTCCTTGTTAACATGTGCAGGTATTCCTGCAAGGTAATATGTTAGCTGTTTAATCACATCATGTTTATGAAATTCTTAACATGAACCTGTGAAGGCTATAGGTAATTTGCCACATTCCATAGATGAGAAAAAGTTTACATATCTTGCCTAAGGCCTGACTACTCAAATAAGGTGGAGCCTAATTAAAATAGATGTCTAACAGCAGAACTCGTTTTTTTCCCTGATACCACAATTGTAAACTGTGTGTTTATAATTAGATTATTTTTATTTTCTGTGTTTCACAAAAACTCGTCTTCATTGCAGATACTTGCTATCCTTTCTAGGTTGTCTCCCACCTCATCCTTCTATACCATCCCAGAAGATCTATAAGATTCAATCTGGAAAAGCATTAGAAGTTCTTAGAAGACCAGGAAGAAAGAGGATTATGTAAGTCAAAGAAATTGTTGCATTTGTCACACTATAAGAATCTTAGAACACTATTTTTCATCATATCTTACTAGCCCTTGCTGCTGCATTTTATACTATAGATTTTCCCTTTTCCTTATTGAAACTCAACCTATTTGGCTTCTAAAACAACATTCTCCTAATTCTCTGTGGCTACTTTGACCACTTTGTTTTACCTGTGGTCTCTCTCTCTCTGCTCACCTCTTAAATATTCTTTCCTAGTTTTTTGTGTGTGTTTTTTCCAAGAATCCCATACTTGGTTCAGTTTTTCTTCCTCTCCTCTCCATGAATGATTTCATTGATTCTCATAATTTCTGCTACCATCTGTGTAGTGATTTGGCTCAGATCTCCATTTCTGGCTCTGACCTCTCACCTGAGCTTTAAAGTCATATGTTTACTGAATACCTCACACTTAATAGATCCAACACTGAACTTCTTTCTTCTCTAATCCATTTTCTCCTCTGGATGTAGTCTCATTTGGTGATAATACTAATGACCATTCTCAGTACCTGGAATCATCACTGACTTCCCCCTCACCAATTTATCATCTCTTCCAACAAGCTATCATGAAAGTGTATCATGCACCATTTATTGTTTGCTCCCAAAATAGCCTATTTATAGCTATTATTGTACTAACCTTGTTGTTTTTATTTTTAATTTATTTTTTAATTATAGTGATTAAACAGGTATATACCTTACGATGTGATCGCCATAAGTCTACTACCCATCTAACACCATACATATAGTTACTGACTATATTCCCTATTAACTGGTAATTTGTACTTAATCCACTTCACCTTTTTCACCCATCCTCCCACCCCCTCCCATCTGGTAGCCATCAGTTTGTTCTCTGCACCTATGAGATTCTTTCTGTTTTGTTCATGGATTTTGTTTTTTAGATTCCACATATGAGTGAAATCATGATATTTGTCTTTCTCTAAGTTATTTTACTTAGCATAATAACCTCTAGATCCATCCAAGCTGTTGCAAATGGTAAGATTTCATTCCTTTTTATCGCTGAATAATAAAGATGTGGTATATATATATACATCTTTATCCATTTGTCAATGGACACCTAGGTTGCTTCCGTATCTTAGCTATTATAAATAATTCCACAATGAACATAGAAATACATATATCTTTTCAAATTAGTGTTTTGCATTTCTTCAGATTAATACCCATCAGTGAAATTGCTGGGCTACCTGGTAGTTCTGTTTTTAACTTTTTGAGGAATCTTCATACTGTTTTCTATAGTGGCTGCACCACCATGCAATCCCACCACTATGCTTGTTTTATAATTGTCACTTTAAATATTTGAATCCCTAGCACATAGCATAACCTGTTCTGAAGCAGATATGCAGTAATGTATGCTGACTGAGTAGATTAATGAATGGATGAATTACCTTTTTCCTATTTTATTGCTGATTCCAAAGTAACCATTAAAAGTCAGTGCTTTTATTAATTCATTAATTACCCAGGTTTAAAATTGCAGAGCCACTTTTGACTCCTCCCTCTCCTTCATTTACCAAATTCTGTATTCAGTTTCTCTTGACTCATCATCCTAGTTCAGGTCTACCTGGACTTCTACAGAAACCTATACTGTTACTCATTTTGTCTCCAGTTAAGTAAATCTTTCTTATTTCTTTCTTGTTGTCATTCTTCCTGTTGAAAAGTCTTGAATTTCAATTCCACTGCCTTTTGTAATTTCTTCCCCACTTAATTTATTTTCTTCTCCAAAATTATATTCCTTTGTCTTGGGTGGTATCAAAATTAGAATTTATGGTAGGTCTGATGAGGTAGTGGGTGGTAGTGAGGATAAAGGGAGGGGGGTAGTAAGTCACTTAGAAATGGCTCTGAAATTCAAATTCCAAGAGAGTAGCATGTACTGTGCTTTGATGGGCCTTTATGAAGGTCATTATAGAAAACAACCAAGTAAAATACTTTATATATTACAGTGGTTGAAATAAAAACAGGGTTGAATGAGTTCCAGAAAGCAGGGCTCTCAAAATCGTGGACAACAACCTGCAGAAGAAGACAACTTCAAAAAACCAACTAGAAGCAATATGCAGAGAAGTAAGATGAGGGGAGCCTCATCAGGAAAGAAGACAGCTGGTCCACAGCAGAAGAATCTGGAACCAGCCCTCCCGGGTAGATGGGGGGGTCGCTCTGCAGAGAATCCCCCTTCTGGATCCATGAGGAAGACCAGAAAAAACAAGCAGAAGACTCCTGGAAATGGGGATGGTGGCAGTACCAGCGAAGCCCCTCAGCCACCTCGGAAGAAAAGAGCCCGGGCTGACCCCACCGTTGAAAGCGAGGATGCATTTAAGAATAGAATGGAAGTTAAAGTGAAGATTCCTGAAGAATTAAAACCATGGCTTGTTGAGGACTGGGACTTAGTTACCAGGCAGAAGCAGCTGTTTCAACTTCCTGCTAAGAAAAATGTAGATGCCATTCTAGAAGAGTATGCAAGCTGCAAGAAATCGCAGGGAAATGTCGACAATAAGGAATACGCAGTGAATGAAGTTGTTGCGGGAATAAAAGAATACTTCAACGTGATGTTGGGCACTCAGCTGCTCTACAAATTTGAGAGGCCCCAGTATGCTGAAATCCTCTTGGCTCACCCTGATGCACCCATGTCCCAGGTGTATGGAGCACCACACCTACTGAGATTATTTGTAAGAATCGGAGCAATGCTGGCGTATACACCCCTTGATGAGAAGAGCCTTGCATTATTGTTGGGCTATTTGCATGATTTCCTAAAATATCTGGCAAAGAATGCTGCATCTCTGTTTACTGCCAGTGATTACAAAGTAGCTTCAGCTGAGTACCACCGCAAAGCCCTGTGAGGGTCTACTGACCACTCACTATTATGTCTGGTATCTGTAAACACTCTTTTTGTTCTTAGTCTTTTTCTTGTATAATTGATGTCCTTTAAAATTGCTAATGTATAACAGGGCTTATATTTCAGTTTTTCTGTTTTGTTTTAAACAGAAAATAAAAGGAGGAGTACAAGCTCCTTTTCTCATTTCAACGTTGCTACCAGTGTACGCAGTAATTAGACAAAAAAAGAAACATTCAGTAGAACATTTTCTTGCATAGTTGACAACATTGCTTGAATGCTGGTGGTTCTATCCCTTTGACACTACACAATTTTCTAATTATGTGTTAATGCTACGTGATAAAAATGCCCTGATTCCTAGTGCCAAAGGTTCTATGCAATGTATATACCTGAAAACCCATGCATTTGTGCTCTTTTTAAAATGGTGCTTGAAGTAAAACAGCCCATCCTCTGCAAGTCCATCTATGTTGTTCCTTAGGCATTCTATCTTTGCTCAGATTGCTGAAGGATGGTGGTTTGTCTCATGGTTTTTGTATTTGAGTCTAATGCACGTTCTAACATGATAGAGGCAATGCATTATTGTGTAGCCACGGTTTTCTGGAGAAGTTGATATTTTAGGAACTGTATTTCAGATCTTAAATAAAATTTGTTTCTAAATTTCAAAGCAAGTAATTTGCATTGTGCCTTTAATATTACTAAAACTTACTGGTCAGCAGACCCAGGAAAGACCTGGGTGGTGTCAATGTTCTGACTCCTGGTGAATTCCTTTTTCTGTTGGGTGTGGCAGCCTGGAGTGTGCCCTGTCAAGCAAGTTGCCCCTCTCAGTGTGGCTTCTTAAGGTGGGATCACTTTATAGTGCTGCTTGGAAGAGCCATCTTTGGTCTCTGCTTCTTGCCTCTATGAGTTGGGCTGGGTATAATAGGATATTTTGTGGGTATTACAACAGTCCCTGAAACTTATGCTTTGCTCTTTCCCATAAGAGGAAGCATGGGCAGCCCCCTCTGTATTACCTCTATCAGAGATATTTGTAGATTTGGGGGCAAGGATAACAAGCAGCTTTCCCTAGTTTCAGCATTAATGTCATATTTCCTGTTTTTATAATCCCTTGGACACAGCATTGTGAATCCTAGAGTAGAGGATCTGTGGAGGAGAGGGGTGATATTGGATGCCTATGCTTATGAGTCTACCTTATGTGGAAATTTATAGTAAGAACAAATATGGAAGTAAGAATCACGTATACTCCTACTGGATCAGTTCAGGGTCCCAGCAGGAAATAAGTGGGACTCAAAATGGATGATATAAGAGGCTTAATAATGAATTTTTCCCAAGCTGTCAGCAGAAGAGTAGGAGGGTCATGGTCTGCTAGGACTGCCACATTAAAGCCCCACAGACTGGGTGGCTTAAACAACAGGAATTTATTTTCTCACAGTTTTGGAGGCTAGAAGTCAGATCAAGGTGTCAGTGGTGTCGTTTCTTCTGAGGCCTCTCTCCTTGGCTTATAGAAGGCCACTTCCTTGTGACTTCACATGGTTTTCCTCTGTGCCTATCTGTCCTAGTCTTTTATTATAAGGAACCCAGTCATTGGATTAGGGCCCACCCTGAAGACCTCACTTGAACTTGATTCCTTCTGTAAAGACTCTTCAAATAGTCACATTCTGAGGTACTGGGAAGGTTAGGACTTATGCATACAAATTTGGAAGTGACACAGTTCAGCCTGTGATATGGTGTTACTACCTCTAGGAAAAGAAGGGGAGTACAAGTGGAGGTGAGAGGAAGGAGCAGGGTAAAGAAAGAAAGTGGGAGCAGTGAGGGCTTACTGGAATGGTAGACAGCTGTATGGAATGGGCCACCTACTAGCAGCTGTGATCATACGGATGTAGTCAGCTTAACCCCTTCCCCGGCAGAAACGTGTATACACGTTTTCACAAAATGTTCTTTTTCAGTCGTCGACGAGTATACTAAGAAAATATGGTAAAAAGATGTGGTTTATAGGAAGACGAGTTACAAACTGTTTTCATAACCAGCATCAAAAATACTATATAGAACCAAAATTAAAAAATTAGTCTGAAAAAGAAACGTTTTTAACAAAAAAATTGTTGGGGAAGGGGTTAAAGAGAATCAAAGGGAGAATCCAGGAGGCGGGGATGTACTTGACCTCACTCTTCCCTCCTTTCTATCTCCTACTGGGTATTTCCCTTTGGCAAAACTAGAAGCCAAAGGGCAAGGAAGACCTTTGATGTAATTTATATAGACACAGAGGAGGGAGGAAAAGTAGATCAGGGAGACAACTGAGAGGTTTCTAGCACACATATTCCTGAAATAACCATAGTTCATACCATATATTCTTAGAAGAATTGTCCTCTGTGGGACCTAGGGCCTGCAACTACATGAGTTCTTAAGAACTCATCAATTCAGAGGACAGTTGTAAAATAGCTTGTGATACTCATGAAACACTCTATAAGGGTTTGTTTCCTTTGTTACTAAAACTTTGAATAGGAGGTCTAGCAAACAGATGGATCTTAGCTCGCATATTAGAAATACCACATTTTAAAACTACCTTTAACTGAGCATAAAATGACCTTGAGACCTAACCATAGCATGTTGGTGTATTGGGGTTCCTCATCTCCATTAGCTGTGCAAACATTCTATGGTGTTAGTACCAGATCTCAAGTAGATTCCCACTGTTATCAGATGTCTGTCCACACTGGTTAAGGATGAGATGCTCATTTACAGTATCTTTAGCTCCCTTGTCCCTCCTGCCCCTATCCAATTCTCTGGGTACGGGAATCTTTGGCAAGACTAGGTGCCCAGCTTACCTGAGCCTACCACAGAGTCTCCCTTGGATCCTGACATGGAAGAAATACTCTTATCTCTGCTACTGGAAGGACCTGCAAATCCTGACCTCTCCTCTTCATGCTCTCAAATGCCCTCCATTCCTATCCAGGGACATCTGGCTTGATTTCGTCAAGGAATATAATCCTTTTCAAAATGTAAAAGCCACTGGCTTCCAGCAGCTTCTACTTCCAGTTCTGCCACAAACCTCCCTCTCCTGGATCTCTGCAGGACATGGAAGAAAGAGAAAAGATAAGAACACAATACACGTTAGCATCTCAATGACTGATAATTCAGTATTTTCCAGTTAAGTTCCTACGTGGTTTCTTTTTATTTTAGCTGATTTCTCCTCTTAGTTCCTTTTTTTAAAAATGCCTTACGCTATTCAAGAGAAGCCTAAAGTACTTTATTAGGATCTAAATCAGGCCATCCTATTGATAAAAGAAAGCAATTATAATAAGTGTTCCCAAACTATTACCTAAATATCTGTGGATTTAGCCCTAGCCAGTTTGGCTCAGTGGATAGAGCGTCTGTCTGCAGACAAGGATCCCAAGTTCAATTATGATCAAGGGCACATGCCTGAGTTGTGAGCTCGATCCCCAGTAGGGGGCATGCAGAAGGCAGCCGGTCAATGATTCTCTCTCATCATTGATGTTTCTATCGCCCTCCCTTCCTCTCTGAAATCAATAAAAATATATGTATTTTTTAAATATCTGTAGATTTAGCAAGATTCCCGATTCTGAAACTACACAGATGATATAATTTCATCTAACCATCTGGATGCCTAACTGGCTTTCCTTCTAAAAATAAAGGGTGGTTTTAAAGTACTGTATAAATTAAGTACTGTATATTTTCCCCATGAGGTTCAGCACACAGCTGACAAGGTGGGTCCACAATAAACAGCTGTAATGATTGTTATTATTTTCATCAATATCATTATCGACATAAATGAGCCCATTTTCCATTCAAGAGAATGTATGTGGATTGGTACAGAAGCATGTGAAATAACGGTCATGACACCATGAAATACCCAAAAAGTAAAGAAGGTGGCCATTAACTATAAGGCTTGCCTTGCCTAAGACAAACTTACGGCACAGAATAAATGTTCAAAAATTATAATTCTCTCTCCCTTCCCAAAAGGAAAGGGTGAAAATTGCATGCCTAAGATCTGTGGTTCTCAACCTGAAGTCCACACACTCTTAAGGAGGTACCATTAAAAATTAAAGAGCTTTTTCTCTTCTCTTTTTTCTTCTTTTTTTCCTAATTCATTATGAAGGTAACACTTAGCTGAGCTTTCTCTACAATCAAATGAACAGTGAACTATAATAATGGTTAACAGTTTGCTTGCTTATAGAAATGCCAATTATCAGAAGTTGTGTACATTTTTAAAATTTCAAAATGTGAAAGTTTGTATAAGAAAGAGAAGCTGGAGATAGTCACAATTTTGTTTAAAATATAAAAGATATACTATTTAATAAATTCTTATGATAAGCACTAAAAGATTAAAAATAGGATATATAAATTCCTAAATACCAACAAAAATTCCATTGGCCAAACAAGCAGAAAAGGCAAGGAGGAAAAGGACGCAAAGAGAAAAAAAACATGTTAAATAGAAAACACAAAGGAGGAAGGTAGGAATATATCTACAGTATGTCAGTAGTCATAATGTACATGCATTAAAATCATATTAAAAGGAAAACCTCAGATGGGATTTTTTCAAAGTACAGAATCCAGTTTCAAGCTTTTTCTCAGAGATGCTCTCAAATTATTCAGAAAAGTTCAAAATAAAAGAATGGAAAAATATATAGTGTATATTTTCTATCCTATCTAATAATAGACAAACATGGTAATTAACCATACCTTTGCTACCATCGCCATTGGCTGATCAGTGCGATATGCAAATTAACTGCCAACAAAGATGGCAGGGTGGGACACCG
>NW_006294772.1:87980-90770 GCF_000327345.1 Myotis davidii
CTGAGTTGGAAGTGGGGACACTTCACTGTACTCTGAGGAAGGGCCAGCCCCTTCTACTTCAGCCCCAAATTACCTGGTCAGGCCCAGTCAAACATCTTGCTCAAAGATGATCCCAACCAATGTTCCCAGTTAGAAATCCTGGGGGCTTTATCTCCTCCCCTACAAAGTTCTTCAAAAGAGAAACAGAAGGAGGGAAAGGCAAAGTGCTCTGCCTTCAGATGGGGCCAGTCATCATCCTCCAGGTAAGTACTAGTATGTCCAGGACTGCCTGGCCATCAGCTTAGGAGAGTTTGGTGCCTGCTGCAGGTTGGAGCAGAGAAGCCAAAGCCAGACAACCTGGAGATGAGTGTGGTTGGGGTGGGTCCTTCTATCTACATCCTCAGAGCACCAGGGGGATGGATTCATCCTGTCTGTAAAACTGCCACAGTGAGGCCCTGGACCCTCATCTCACTCCAGCTGGAATCTGCATCCACCAGCATCCACCAGGCTGCCATAACCTTGAAGACTGCTCTGGAGACACAAAGATCCCCAAGGTGGTATCACAGAGAAAACAAGCAAAGGGCACATTCAATCTTGCTTTGCTTCATAGATACCTAATTTTCTTGTATTACACTTGTCACTTTTTAGTTTTTAATTTTTGGTTTTAGTACTTTAGAAAGGCATTCCCCTTGAATTCTTATGAATCTTTTTCTCATAGTTTCTTTTTTCTCACTCTATAGTTTACACTCCATCTGAGCACACAGAAAACTATACTCTTTAGGCCCATAGCCACACCCAACCCTTGCTGTTAGGTGAGGTCATGTGATAAGTTTAGGCCAATCAGCTGTGCACAGCAGTATTTATATGTTACTTATAGACTAAAGTTACTTTACAAGAGTGAGTGAGATTTCCAGGACACCCTCCCCTTGCCAGTGACCAGCGATGTTCTGGTTGTGAAACCTCTTATCAGCAACTATCCCAGACAGACTATGGGAAGTAGGGCCTGCTCACTCCTGACCTTATCAACACATGTTGGCCATTTATTGTGATAGAAATACACCTCCTCTGTGTTAAACCACTGAGGTTTAGAAGTTGTTACCTCAGCACAGGATTAGCTTAACCTGACAAACTCAGTGGTGGTTCTCAAAGTTTAGAGTGTAATAGAGTCACCTGAGAAACGTGTTAAAATGTATATTGTATGATGAAAATATATGGGGGGACAGACATGGATTAGTGATGATGTGAGAGAATTATTCAATTATCAGCTCATTTACATATCCTTTAGAATATTTTATTTTTTCATTATTAACCTTATAATAATACTAGAGGCCTGGTGCACAAAATTCATAGATGGGGGGAGGGCATGGAGGTGTCCCTCAACCTGGCCTGCACCCTCTCCAATCTGGGACCCTGCAGGGATCGGGCCTAAACCAGCAGTCAGACATCCCTCTCACAATCCAGGACCACTGGCTCCTAACCACTCACCTGCCTGCCTGCCTAATACCCCCAACTGCCCCCTGCAGGCCTGGTCGCCCTCAACTGCCCTCTCCTGCCAACCTGATCTTGCCCCCAACTGCCCTCCCCTGCCAGCCTGATCTCACCCCTAAGTGCCTCTGCCTCAGCCTCCACCACCATGGCTTTGTCCAGAAGGAAGTTGGATGTCTGGAAGATGGCCAGTTGACCCGGTCTAATTAGCATATTACCCTTTTATTAGTATAGATATATTATATAGGATAGGATTGCTTCAATGGGAGGCCTTTTTTATCAGGAGGAGATGCTTTTGGCAGACAAAAATACATAACCCCTATATCTGAACTGATAGCCAGCCATATGCACTATACTGCCAAACCAATTATTAAAAATTGAACCACTTCCTTATACCTTACACTAAGCAGCTGCTGTCCTTAAAACCCTTCCTCAGCCCCCACCTTAGGTTCTGCCTTTGCAGTTCACCCAGATTAGGTTCTGATAGGTTGGTTTCTAGGCCAGTCAGCATCAAAAGCTCCGCCTCCTAGGCAACCATTGGCTCCTCAAAGTTCACCCAGACTTGGTTCTGATTGGTCAGTTTCTATGCCAGTCAGTGTCAAAAGCTCCACCTCTTAGGCAGCCAGTGGCTCCTCTGGGAAATGCAGAACAGCTAGCTGACAGCTGTCTCTCTCTCCGGGCCTGGTCTGCAGCCTTCGCAGCAGCTGCTGATCAGACCCTGCCTCTCTCTCTGGGCCTGATCCACAGCCCACCTGTCCACTGCCCCACCTACCAGCCTTGCTGTGATAGGAGCCCGTGGGCTGTCGGGGAGGTCCCAAGAGGTGCTCCATGCACTTCCTGGTGACCGTTCATTTGGTCATTTTGGTCAATGACTTTTTATACATATAGACTTGTTACACAGATACAGATATTCTATTTGGAAAAATGAGAAGGCACAAGCAAAGAGGAAAAATAAAAATCCAGAACTCTCAGAGATACCTTCTTCACCTTCTGATGTGTTATGTCATAAATTTTCTTGTGGAAAAAGACCTTTTTCCTACAGGAGAGGAATGAAAAAAAGAATCCATAGTACTACTTTTGTGAACTTTCTGTACATACACACACACATGGCAGGGCAAGTGCAGGAAATGCACACACATGGGGAAGGGTGGCTATAGGGAATGCACACAGCAGGGCGAGAGTAGAAAATGCATAACTATGGCAGGATGAGTGTGGGAAATGCACACAACCATGGCAGGGTGAGAATGCAGGGAATGCACACACACAAATGGCAAGAGGAGGAGAGTGTGGGGAATGAACAAACACAAGGCAGGAATAAACACATGG
>NW_006294772.1:90874-91154 GCF_000327345.1 Myotis davidii
CAAAAACACATAAAAGGGGGAAAATGTGAGGAATGAACACACAGCAGGATTAGTGTGTGGGGAGTGCACACACACACAGCTTGGTGAGAGTTTAATAGTCATACACAGAAGGAGGAGAGAGTATAGGAAATTCACATTCATGGCAGGATGAGAGTGTGGGGAATGCACACTCACGGCAGGGTAAATGAATTTGGAATGTACACACATACACAGCATGGCAAGAGTATGGGGACTGCACACATGTATCAGGGTGAGAGTGTGGGGAATAAACAGACACAAT
>NW_006294772.1:91218-91583 GCF_000327345.1 Myotis davidii
AGAGTATGGGGAATTCACACACACAACAGGGTATGAGTGTCAGAAATGCATACACATGCACACCACAGGGTGAGATTTTGGGGAATACATAGAAACACATATGGAAGGGTGAATGTTGGGGAATGTGCACACACAGCAGGGCAAGAGTGTGGGGAATGCACACATACACACATAATGGAGAGACTGTGGGGAATGCGCACAATTGGACATGGAAGGTCAATAGCATGGAAATGTACACACAACAGGGCAACACTGTGGAATGCACACAACTCGCACAGAACAGGGCGAGAGTGTGAGGTATGCACATACACACAGCTGGGCGAGTGTGTGTGATATGTACACACAACAAAGGCAGAGTGTAGGGA
>NW_006294772.1:91645-94342 GCF_000327345.1 Myotis davidii
AGGGCAAATGGTTTGGAAGGAATACTAACACACATGGCACATCAAGATTGTAAGGAATGCACACATGCACACAGCAGGACAAGAGTGTGGGGAATGTACAGACACACATCAGGGCAAGAGTATGGGAAAAGTACATACATGCACATGGCAGGATGAGACCATGGGAAATGAAGATACACACACAACAGCAGGGTGAGAGAGTAAGGAATGTGCACATGGCAGGTAGTGAGTGGAACACACACACAGCAGGGCAAGGGTGTAGGGGATGCAAACACATGTCAGAGTGAGAATATGAGGAATGCACACACAGCAGGATGAGAGTGTGGGGAATGCACCCACACACAGCTGGCCAAGAGTGTGCATAACACACAACAGGGTGAGAATGTGTGGAATGCACACACATGCATATAGCTGGGCATGATTGTAAAAAAATGCACACATGGCTGGGTGAGAGTGTGAGGAAGGTGCACATATGCACATGGCAGGTTGACAGTGTGGGAATACACACACAACAGGGCAAGAATGTGGGTAATACACACAGCAGGGCAAATGTGTTTGGAATGTATACACACGGCAGGTTGTGAGTTGTGGGGAATACACACACATACATGCTGGGTGAGAGTGTGGGAATGCACACACAATGGCAGGGCGAGGAGAGTAGGGAGTGCACATACAAGGTAAAGCAGCAGTGTAGGCCCTACACTGCACTCCCTACAGCAACACTGCAGGGAGTACACAGGAGGCACGGTGAGTTTCCACAGTGCACACACACACAGCAGAAGAAGAGTATGGGGAATGCACTCATGGCAGGGTGAGAGTGGGGGTAATATACACACACAAGACAGGATGAATGTAGGGCATGTACACACACGGCAGGATGAGAATGTGGGGAATGCACATGCGCGCACACTGCATGGCTTAAGTGTAAGGAATACACACCCACAAAGCAGAATTGAAAGTTGGGAAATGCACACATGTCAGGGTGAGAGTGTGGGAAATGCACACACGCACAAGTGGAGATGGCAGGTCGATAGTGTGGGAATGCACACACAGGAACACAGGAGGGTGAGAGTGTGGGGAATGCACACACACGCACATGGCAGGGCAAGAGTGTGGTGAATAGATACACACATGATGAAAGTGTATGTAATACATACACATATAAGGACGAGAGAGTGATGAATGCACACACATGGAAAGGCGAGAGTGTAAGGAACACATACATGCTGCAAGACGAAGAGCAGCAGTTCTCAATCTGTGGGTTGCAACCCCTTTGGCGGTCGAACGACCCTTTCACAGGGGCCGCCTAAGACCATCCTGCATATCAGATATTTACATTACGATTCATAACAGTAACTACATTACACTTATGAAGTAGCAACGAAAATAATTTTATGGTTGGGTCACAACATGAGGAACTGTATTTAAAGGGCCAGAAGGTTGAGAACCACTGGTTTAGATAGTACACTAACGCACATGGCATGTCGAGTTGTAAGGAATGCACAAACACACACACACAGCATGGCGAGATTATGGGGAATGCACACACACGCAAACAGCAGGGCAAGAGAATGGGGAATGCACACATACGCGCACAGCAGTGCAGCGCTGAGAAATGCACATGCAGTAGGGTGAGTGTAGAAAACGTACACAGCCACGCAGCAGGTCAATAGCGTGGCACCGTACACACAACACACACGGCAGGGCGGGACGGGGGCGTGGGGTGCACTCCCGGGAAGAATTCGCATCCACGTCTGCCCGCTCCCACCCCTGCGAGCTGCAGGCACTAGCTACTCCACCCGCGTCAGTGGAATCCCTGGTGCTTACCTCTCTTCCTCCATCTTCCTCCCTCGGACACGCCCACATCCTCCGCAACAGGAAGCTGGCGCGCACGCAGGCCGCAGCATTCCCCATTGGTCACCATTTTGTGAATCAAAATGGTAGGGGGCGTGGCTGTGCCGGGTCGCTCGCCGCCTCCCTTTTCCACTCGGGTACTTTGCTGGTGGCTCCCACCTTCACATCTAATTTCAGGAAGCCTCCTGTTTCTCTGGGCCTGAGGCCAGCCTGGTCTCTTTGCAATAGTGAGCTCGTGCCGCCGGGCCCTCTCGACCCCTCCCCAAAATGGACCGGAGCAGGGGCAGGAAAGGGAGGTAGTCAGTGTAGTGCTGGACCCGCTTTGGTGTTGGCCTTCACGTTCGGATATCCTCTGCTGCTTCAGACCTCCTCAGATTCAAGGCAGGCAGGTAGCCCTCCTCTTAGTCTGGTGTCCAGAAGCGTGCCCGCCTGCTTCCAAGGTGTAATAAGATGGTGCTTGGGTGGGAAAGGACTCAGGCTATACAGTGACTTTAATTCACATCAGCCCTTTGTCCAGCGAGGCCAGTATTAACAGTGAGCTTGGGTCCCAAATTAACCCAACAGCGCTGCCACAGGAGCCAGTGATCTCTCCTGGCCCATCCTCCACCCCATCTTTTCAGTCTTTGCCAGAAACAAGAAAACTATCATCTCCCAGGAATTTCTATTTGCCTTTCTCAAATTATCAGAGAGGATCAGCCCCTACACCCAATCACCAAGGTCCCACCCACCAGCCCCGGATCCCCCGGGGGAGGCCTGGATGAGGACCTGCCAGGTGCACAATCACCCCCGTCCCAGCCCCAGCGCTGGACCCCGGGAGGCCCGCATGGGGGGGGGGGGGGGGGG
>NW_006294772.1:95027-96127 GCF_000327345.1 Myotis davidii
GGGGGCAGCTGCCGGATCACCAGGGTCCCACCCACCAGACCTAGGTCAGCCACCAGAGGCCCGGATGAGGGCAGGGCAGGTGCCCGATTACCGCGGTTTCACCCCCAGCCCTGGATCCCCCGGGAGTCTCGGATGAGGGTGGAAGGTGCCCGATCACGAGGGTCCCACCCACCAACCACGGGTCCCCTTGCGGGAGGCCCGGATGAGGGCGGGGCAGATGCCCGATCACCAGGGTCCCATCCATCAGCCCTAGGTCCCCCTCGGGAGACCCGGATGAGGGCAGGGCAGGTGCCCTTCACCGTGGTTTCACCCCAAGCCCTAAGTTTCCCGGGAAGCCCGAATGTGGGGGGAGGTGCCCGATCACCAGGTTCCCACCGACCAACCCCGAGTCCCCGCCGGGAGGCCCAGTGATTTCACTGCAGATGTCTAATCACTGTAGTCCCACCCAGCGGTAGGCCGGGATGAGGGGGGGCGAGTGCCCGATCGCCAGGGTCCCACCCCCAGCCCTGGGTTCCCGGGGAGGTCCAGTTGAGGAGGGGTGGGTGCCCGAACACTACGGGCCCACCCAGCGGGAGGTCCGGATGAGGGCTGACGGGTTCCAGATCACCAGGGTCCCACCCAACAGCCCCTGCGCCACCGCTGGAGTCCCGGCTGAGGGCGGGGCAGGTGCCGGGTAACCGTGGTCCCACCCCCAGCCCTGGGTCCCCCGGAGGCCCGGCTGAGGGGGGGCACCTGCTCCATCACCAGGGTCCCACCCAACCGCCCCTGCGCCACCGCTGGAGTCCCGGCTGAGGGCGGGGCAGGTGCCGGGTAACCGTGGTCCCACCCCCAGCCCTGGGTTCCCGGGGAGGTCCAGTTGAGGAGGGGTGGGTGCCCGAACACTACGGGCCCACCCAGCGGGAGGTCCGGATGAGGGCTGACGGGTTCCAGATCACCAGGGTCCCACCCACCAGCCCCGGTCCCCCGACGGAGGCCCGGATGAGGGCAGAACAGGTGCCCCATCACCACAATCCCACCCAACAACAGGAGGTCCCCCGCTGGAGGCCCGGAAGAGGGCGGGGCAGGTGCCGGATCACCCCAGTCCCACACCCAGCCCAGGG
>NW_006294772.1:97036-101017 GCF_000327345.1 Myotis davidii
GCTGGTGGGTTCCAGAACACCAGGGTCCCACCCAACAGCCCCTGCGCCACTGCTGGAGTCCCGGATGAGGGCGGGGCAGGTGCCGGATCACCATGATCGCACCCCCAGCCATGGGTCCCCCGGAGGCTCGGAGGCTCGGCTGAGGGGGGGGCGCCTGCTTGATCACCAGGGTCCCACCCAACAGCCCCTGCGCCACTCCTGGAGTCCCGGATGAGGGCGGGGCAGGTGCCGGATCACCGTGGTCCCACCCCCAGCCCTGGGTCCCCCGGAGGCCGGGCTGAGGGGGTCACCTGCTCGATCACCAGGGTCCCACCCACCAGCACCTGGTCCCCAGCGGGAGGCCCGGATGAGGGCGGGGCAGGTGCCGGATCACCGTGGTCCCCCCCCCAGCCCTGGGTCCCCCGGAGGCCGGGCTGAGGGGGTCACCTGCTCGATCACCAGGGTCCCACCCACCAGCACCTGGTCCCCAGCGGGAGGCCCGGATGAGGGGAGGGGGCAGGTGCCAGACAACCAGGGTCCCACCCACCAGCACCTGGTCCCCAGCGGGAGGCCCGGATGAGGGCAGGGCAGGTGCCCGATTACCGCGGTTTCACCCCTAGCCCTGGTTTCCCAGGGAGGCCCAGATGACGAGGGGCTGGTGCCTGATAACTGCAGTCCCACCAACAGGGAGGTCCGGTTGGGGGCGGACAGGTTTCAGATCACCAGGGTCCCAACCACCAGCCCCAGAGCCCCCGAGGGAGACCTGGATGTGGGAGGGGCAGGTGCCTGATCACCAGGGTCCCACCCCCAAGCCTGGGGCCCGGGGAGGCCCACATAAGGGGCGGGCGGGTGCCTGATCACGAGCGTCCCACCTACCAGCCCCGGTCCCCTGCGGGAGGCCCGAATGGGGGCCGGGAAGGTGCCCGATCACAAGGGTCCCACCCACAAATCCCGGGCCCCCAGCGGGAGGACCGGATGAGGGCGGGCAGGTTCCAGATCACCGGGGTCCCACCCCCAACCGTGGGTCCCCCGGGAGGCCTGCATGGGGGGGGCACCTGCTCGATCACCAGGGTCCCACCCACCAGCACCTGGTCCCCAGCGGGAGGCCCGGATGACAGGGGGTGGGCAGCTGCCGGATCACCAGGGTCCCACCCACCAGACCTAGGTCAGCCACCGGAGGCCCGGATGAGGGCAGGGCAGGGGCCCGATTGCCTCCCCCGGAGGCCGGGCTGAGGGGGTCACCTGCTCGATCACCAGGGTCCCACCCACCAGCACCTGGTCCCCAGCGGGAGGCCCGGATGAGGGGAGGGGGCAGGTGCCAGACAACCAGGGTCCCACCCACCAGTCCTGGGTCAGGCACGGGAGGCCCGGATGAGGAGGGGCGGGTGCCTGATTACTGCAGTCCCACCACCTGGGAGGTCCGGGTGAGGACGGGAGGTTTCCAGATCACCAGGGTTCCACCCAGCAGCCCCAGGTCCCCCGGGGGAGGCCCGGAGGAGGGCAGGGCAGGTGCCCAATTACCGCGGTTTCACCCCGAGCCCTGGGTCCCCCGGGAGTCCCGTATGAGAGGGGGAAGGTGCCCGATCACGAGGGTCCCACCCACCAACCACGGGTACCCTTGCGGGAGGCTCGGATGAGGGCAGGGCAAATGCCCAATCACCAGGATCCCACCCAACAGCCGAAGGTCCCCCGCGGGAGGCCCGGATGAGGGGGGGGAAGGTGCCCAATCACGAGGGTCCCACCCACCAACCACGGGTCCCCTTGCGGGAGGCCCGGATGAGGGGGGGGAAGGTGCCCAATCACGAGGGTCCCACCCACCAACCACGGGTCCCCTTGCGGGAGGCCCGGATGAGGGGGGGGAAGGTGCCCAATCACGAGGGTCCCACCCACCAACCACGGGTCCCCTTGCGGGAGGCCCGGATGAGGGGGGGGAAGGTGCCCAATCACGAGGGTCCCACCCACCAACCACGGGTCCCCTTGCGGGAGGCCCGGATGAGGGGGGGGAAGGTGCCCAATCACGAGGGTCCCACCCACCAACCACGGGTCCCCTTGCGGGAGGCCCGGATGAGGGGGGGGAAGGTGCCCAATCACGAGGGTCCCACCCACCAACCACGGGTCCCCTTGCGGGAGGCCCGGATGAGGGGGGGGAAGGTGCCCAATCACGAGGGTCCCACCCACCAACCACGGGTCCCCTTGCGGGAGGCCCGGATGAGGGGGGGGAAGGTGCCCAATCACGAGGGTCCCACCCACCAACCACGGGTCCCCTTGCGGGAGGCCCGGATGAGGGCGGGGCAGATGCCCTTCACCGCGGTTTCACCCCAAGCCCTAGGTTTCCCCGGAAGCCCGAATGTGGGGGGGTGCCCGATTACCATGGTCCCACCCAGCAAGCACGGGCCCCCCAGCGGGAGGCCCGGATGAGTGCGGGGCAGATGCCTGATCACCAGGGTCCCACCCAACAGCCCAAGGTCCCCCGCGGGAGGCCCAGATGGGGGGGGTGCCCGATCACCAGGTTCCCCCCGACCACCCCCGGGTCCCTGCCGGGAGCCCCAATGATGGCAGGGCAGGTGTCTAATCACTGTAGTCCCACCCAGCGGGAGGTCCGGATGAGGGCTGGTGGGTTCCAGAACACCAGGGTCCCACCCACCCGCACCTGGTCCCCAGCGGGAGGCCCGGATGAGGGCAGGGCAGGGGCCCTTCACCGCGGTTTCACCCCCAGCCCTGGATCCCCCGGGAGTCTCGGATGCGGGTGGAAGGTGCCCGATCACGAGGGTCCCGCCCACCAACCACGGGTCCCCTTGCGGGAGGCCCGGATGAGGGCAGGGCAGGGGCCCTTCACCGCGGTTTCACCCCCAGCCCTGGATCCCCCGGGAGTCTCGGATGCGGGTGGAAGGTGCCCGATCACGAGGGTCCCGCCCACCAACCACGGGTCCCCTTGCGGGAGGCCCGGATGAGGGCAGGGCAGGGGCCCTTCACCGCGGTTTCACCCCCAGCCCTGGATCCCCCGGGAGTCTCGGATGCGGGTGGAAGGTGCCCGATCACGAGGGTCCCGCCCACCAACCACGGGTCCCCTTGCGGGAGGCCCGGATGAGGGCAGGGCAGGGGCCCTTCACCGCGGTTTCACCCCCAGCCCTGGATCCCCCGGGAGTCTCGGATGCGGGTGGAAGGTGCCCGATCACGAGGGTCCCGCCCACCAACCACGGGTCCCCTTGCGGGAGGCCCGGATGAGGGCAGGGCAGGGGCCCTTCACCGCGGTTTCACCCCCAGCCCTGGATCCCCCGGGAGTCTCGGATGCGGGTGGAAGGTGCCCGATCACGAGGGTCCCGCCCACCAACCACGGGTCCCCTTGCGGGAGGCCCGGATGAGTGCGGGGCAGATGCCTGATCACCAGGGTCCCACCCACCCGCACCTGGTCCCCAGCGGGAGGCCCGGATGAGGGCAGGGCAGGTGCCCGATTACCGCGGTTTCACCCCCAGCCCTGGATCCCCCGGGAGTCTCGGATGAGGGTGGAAGGTGCCCGATCACGAGGGTCCCACCCACCAACCACGGGTCCCCTTGCGGGAGGCCCGGATGAGGGCGGGGCAGATGCCCGATCACCAGGGTCCCATCCATCAGCCCTAGGTCCCCCTCGGGAGACCCGGATGAGGGCAGGGCAGGTGCCCTTCACCGCGGTTTCACCCCAAGCCCTAGGTTTCCCGGGAAGCCCGAATGTGGGGGGGTGCCCGATCACCAGGTTCCCACCGACCAACCCCGAGTCCCCGCCGGGAGGCCCAGTGATTTCACTGCAGATGTCTAATCACTGTAGTCCCACCCAGCGGTAGGCCGGGATGAGGGGGGGCGAGTGCCCGATCGCCAGGGTCCCACCCCCTGCCCTGGGTTCCTGGGGAGGTCCAGGTGAGGAGGGGTGGGTGCCTGAACACTACGTGCCCACCCAGCGGGAGGTCCGGATGAGGGCTGGCGGGTTCCAGATCACAAGGGTCCCACCCAACAGCCCCTGGCCCACTG
>NW_006294772.1:105384-108807 GCF_000327345.1 Myotis davidii
CCCGGATGAGGGGGGGGGGCAGGTGCCCTATCACCAGGGTCCCACCCACAAAGCACGGGTCCCCCACAGGAGGCCCGGATGAGGGTGGGACATGTGCCAGATCACCATGGGCCCACCCACCAGCCCTGGGTCCCCCGGGATGCCCGGATGAGGGGGAAGCGGGTGCCCGATCACGAGGGTTCCATCCACCATCCACAGGTCCCCCTGCGGGAGGCCCGGATGAGGGCGGGGTAGATGCGGGATCACCAGGGTCCAATCCACCAGCCCTGGGTCCCCTGTGGGAGGCCCGGATGAGGAGGGGCACGTGCCCGATCACCGCGGACCCACCCCGAGCCTGGATCCCCCGGGAGGGCCGGATGAGCGGGGAGCGGGTGCCGGATCAGGAGGGTCCCATCCATTAGCCCTGGGTCCCCCGCGGGAGGCCCGGATGAGGAGGGGCGGGTGCCTGATCACTGCAGTCCCACCAAGTGGGAGTTCCGGATGAGGACAGGAGGTTTCCAGATCACCAGGGTCCCACCCACCAGCCCCTGTCCCCCGCGGGAGGCCCGGATGAGGGAGGGTGGGTGCACGATCACCGGGGTCCCATCCACCAACCCCGGGTCCCCCCGGGAGGCCCATTGATGGCAAAGCAAGTGTCTAATCACTGTAGTCCCACCCACCGGTAGGCCCAGATGAGGGGGCCGAGTGCCGGATCACCAGGGTCCCACCCCCAGCCCTGGGTTCCCAGGGAGGTCCAGATGAGGAGGGGCGGTGCCTGAACACTGCAGTCCCACCCAGCGAGAGGTCCGGGTGAGGGCTGGTGGCTTCCAGATCACCAGGGTCCCACCCAATAGCCCTGCGCCACTGCTGGAGTCCCGGATGAGGGCGGGGCAGATGCCCGATCACCAGGGTCCCATCCATCAGCCCTAGGTCCCCCTCGGGAGACCCGGATGAGGGCAGGGCAGGTGCCCTTCACCGCGGTTTCACCCCAAGCCCTAGGTTTCCCGGGAAGCCCGAATGTGGGGGGGTGCCCGATCACCAGGTTCCCACCGACCAACCCCGAGTCCCCGCCGGGAGGCCCAGTGATTTCACTGCAGATGTCTAATCACTGTAGTCCCACCCAGCGGTAGGCCGGGATGAGGGGGGGCGAGTGCCCGATCGCCAGGGTCCCACCCCCTGCCCTGGGTTCCTGGGGAGGTCCAGGTGAGGAGGGGTGGGTGCCTGAACACTACGTGCCCACCCAGCGGGAGGTCCGGATGAGGGCTGGCGGGTTCCAGATCACAAGGGTCCCACCCAACAGCCCCTGCGCCACTGCTGGAGTCCCGGATGAGGGCGGGACAGGTGCCGGATCACCTTGGTCCCACCCCCAGCCCTGGGTCCCCCGGGAGGCCCGGATGAGGGGGGGCGCCTGCTCAATCACCAGGGTCCCACCCAGCAGCACCTGGTCCCCAGCGGGAGGCCTGGATGACGGAGGGGCAGCTGCCTAATCACCAGGGTCCCATCCCCAGCCCTGGGTTCCCGGGGAGGCCCAGATGAGGAGGGGCTGGTGCCTGATAACTGCAGTCCCACCCAGCGGGAGGTCCGGTTTGGGGCGGAAAGTTTTCAGATCATCAGGGTCCCACCCACCAGCCTCGGGTCCCCTGCGGGAGGCCAAGATGAGGAGGGGCGGATGCCTGATCATCAGGGTCCCATCCACCAGCCCTAGGTCCCCTTCGGGATCGGATGAGGGCAGGGCAGGTGCCCTATCACCGCGGTTTCACCCCCAGCCCTGGGTTTCCGGGGAGATCTGGATGTGGGGGGCGGGTGCAGGATCACCAGGGTCCCACCCACCAAGCACGGTCCCTGGCTGGAGGCCCTGATGAGGGCGGGGCATGTGCCAGATCACCAGGGTCCCACCCCCAGCCCTAGGTCCCCTGGGAGGCCCATATGAGGGGCAGGCAG
Organism: Myotis davidii; assembly: GCF_000327345.1. Taxonomy (NCBI): domain Eukaryota; kingdom Metazoa; phylum Chordata; class Mammalia; order Chiroptera; family Vespertilionidae; genus Myotis; species Myotis davidii. The sequence continues at coordinate 107,305 of NW_006294772.1, forward strand.
GTGCCCGATCACCAGGGTCCCACCCACCAGCCCCGGGTCCCCCACGGGAGGCCCAGATGAGGGCGGGGTGGGTGCCCGATCACTGCGGTCCCACCGGCCAGCCCCCTGTTCACTGCAGGAGGCCCAAATGAGGGCTGGGACCTCTGCCACCAGCCCCTGGTAGAGGGAGGGTGTCCGGGTCCCCCTCGGGAGGCCCGGATGAGGGCGGGGCTGTTGCCTGATCACCCCGGTCCCATCCACCAGCCCTGGGCCAGCCTCGGGAGGCCCGGATGAGGAGGGGTGGGTGCCTGATCACTGCAGTCCCACCCAGTGGGAGGTCTGGATGAGGGCAGGCGGATTTCAGATCACCAGGGTCCCACCCACCAGCACCTGGTCCCCTTCGGGAGGCCCAGATGAGGGGGGGGGTGCCCAATCACCAGACTCCCACCCACCAGCCTCGGGTCCCCAGCGGGAGGCCGGCCTGGGTGAGGGCGGATCAGGGCCCATCAGGGGGTTGGGAAGCTCCCTCCCTCACTGAAGCAAGCAAGCCTCATGTTAGTGTCAAGCTGCCTGGCTGCCAGCAGCCATCTTGGCTGGCAGTTAATTTGCATATCTCTCTGATTAGCCAATGGGAAGGGAGCGGTCCTACGCCAATTACCATGTTTCTCTTTTATTAGTGTAGACTAGAGGCCTGATACATGAAAATTCATGCAAGAGTAAGCCTTCCTCCCCCCTCTGCAGATACTAGCTTCCCTCCAGCACCCGGGACCTGGGCTTCCCTCAGGCTGCCTGCAGGCATCTGGGACCTGAGCTGACTTTCCTCTAGCCCCGGCTTTGCCATGAAAGATATCTGGAATGACATCCAGAAGATATCTTGTCTAATCAGCATATTACCCTTTTATTGTTATAGATATGTTATTTGGTATAGTGAAGCATGTTTCCAAAGAAGCTCACCCAGGACCATCCTGCAGACCTGGACCGGGTGCTAGGATCCAGCAAAAGGCCCATTGAGCCTGCTGGTTCCCCTTCCATTGGGTGTACTGGGGTGAGTTGTCTCTTAGATCCAGGACCTTCCCTTGCTTTTTGGTAGAGGGTCTGCCTTTATTTGAGCTCTATTTTAAAATCCTCATGATGGAACTAAGGTTAAGGATTGATAGAATCCAGGCTAAGGCAAGACAATGAAAAAAATGGGTGGCAGGTTTTGATTTTGTCTTTTCAATTGGAATTGCTTTCTAAGAGTCTGAGCAAAAAACCTTCATCATTTAAATGAGAGCTGAACTCGTTCAACTCTTAGGTGACTAACAATTTTTGTGGAGGTGTCAGAGGGCATTCCTCACAACCTGTAGGAGGCCCATAGAGAAGTCCCAACTCAACTGTAATTAACTAACTGGCTCATCCAGGGGGCCCTGATAAGGCTTGGTCTGCCATGGTCCTAAACCCTTCTGGTTGTTTTATACAGCCGGGAGAGAAACTGAGGCACATAAAAGGGTTGAATTGTGACTCAAGGGGTGAGAGCCTCATAGA
>NW_006294772.1:110083-112324 GCF_000327345.1 Myotis davidii
TTGTTTTAGCTTCTATATTTGTAACAATGTTTCAAACTGCAAGCTCAGAGGCTGGCAGCGGCAGGCGGGGAACATTGGATTCCTCCATCACGGAAGCAAGCAAGCCTCATGTTAGTGTCAAGCTGCCTGGCTGCCAGCAGCCATCTTGGCTGGCAGTTAATTTGCATATCTCTCTGATTAGCCAATGGGAAGGGAGCGGTCCTACGCCAATTACCATGTTTCTCTTTTATTAGTGTAGACTAGAGGCCTGATACATGAAAATTCATGCAAGAGTAAGCCTTCCTCCCCCCTCTGCAGATACTAGCTTCCCTCCAGCACCCGGGACCTGGGCTTCCCTCAGGCTGCCTGCAGGCATCTGGGACCTGAGCTGACTTTCCTCTAGCCCCGGCTTTGCCATGAAAGATATCTGGAATGACATCCAGAAGATATCTTGTCTAATCAGCATATTACCCTTTTATTGTTATAGATATGTTATTTGGTATAGTGAAGCATGTTTCCAAAGAAGCTCACCCAGGACCATCCTGCAGACCTGGACCGGGTGCTAGGATCCAGCAAAAGGCCCATTGAGCCTGCTGGTTCCCCTTCCATTGGGTGTACTGGGGTGAGTTGTCTCTTAGATCCAGGACCTTCCCTTGCTTTTTGGTAGAGGGTCTGCCTTTATTTGAGCTCTATTTTAAAATCCTCATGATGGAACTAAGGTTAAGGATTGATAGAATCCAGGCTAAGGCAAGACAATGAAAAAAATGGGTGGCAGGTTTTGATTTTGTCTTTTCAATTGGAATTGCTTTCTAAGAGTCTGAGCAAAAAACCTTCATCATTTAAATGAGAGCTGAACTCGTTCAACTCTTAGGTGACTAACAATTTTTGTGGAGGTGTCAGAGGGCATTCCTCACAACCTGTAGGAGGCCCATAGAGAAGTCCCAACTCAACTGTAATTAACTAACTGGCTCATCCAGGGGGCCCTGATAAGGCTTGGTCTGCCATGGTCCTAAACCCTTCTGGTTGTTTTATACAGCCGGGAGAGAAACTGAGGCACATAAAAGGGTTGAATTGTGACTCAAGGGGTGAGAGCCTCATAGAGTTCAACCCATAAGCAGCGCACTTCAACCCACTACATAACATCCCTAGAAAATTTGCTCAGACTACAGATATTTAAAAAATTAATATGAGAAATTGTGCCTGCAAGGCTAGAAACTCCCAAACCCCAGCCCTCATTTAATACTCCTGATAGGAAGCCTTTATTTGCAAGTGCTTTATAGAAATGGGAAAATTTAACTAGAAAATATCCACTTAAAAATGGTCAAAATGCAGTTGTCTTTGGGTACCTAAATTAATATTTTGCATGTAAAAATTAGAAAAATGCCGGCTCTGCCTGGCCAGAGTAGCTCAGTGGTTGAGTATTGACCTATGAACCAGGAGGTCATGGTTTGATTCCTGGTCAGGGCACATGCCCAGGTTGCATGCTCAATCCCCTGTGTGGGGCATAGAGGAGACAGCCAATCAATGATTCTCTCTCATCATTGATGTTTCTATCTCTCTCTACCTCTCTCTTCCTCTATGAAATCAATAAATAAAATAAAATAAAATAAAATAAAATAAAAATGCCACTCTAAAATTAAACTGAATGACTATATGGAACACATATCTTGATTTGAAAATTAGAAGCTTCTAAAGAGAAGCATAGAAAAAAAATTCTTCAAAAAAAAAGGAAATTAATAAGAAATTTTAGAGACTGTCTCAGAACTATTCTGAAACTAATAAATGTCTACACCCCATTTCCTCCCTTTCCTTTCTGAGCTTCTTTGTCCGGACTTGCCCTTTCCTCTTCCTTCTCCCTTCCCCTTCTATCTCCTCTACACCACTGACTTGAAGGAAAATGAGAATAGGAATTCTAACAAATCCCTTTGGAAAAAAGCTGGTCTCAGCTAGAGAGGACCCAGCAATTGTTCCCGACTTTATCCAGGATCCTGATGGATTCACAAAAATTTAACTGTTGGGATATGTAATCCTGGCTAATCTTACCACTTCTAATTCATACTGGTCTCTGAGAGCAAGGCAACAGAATTATTAAATAAAGTCTGCTGTGAAACTGTAGAAGAGTCTTTTTGCTGTAAAAAAAAAAAAAAAAAGCAGGAATTACAACAGCATGGAACTGGAGAGCATTATGCTTAGCAAAATAAGCCAATCAGAGAAAGGTAAATATTACATGATCTCACTCATTTGTGACAACCCTGCCAGCAC
>NW_006294772.1:112741-117143 GCF_000327345.1 Myotis davidii
CAGCCTGCGGACTGAAGGGTCCCAGGTTCGATTCTGGTCAAGGGCATGTACCTTGGTTGCGGGCACATCCCCAGTAGGAGGTGTGCAGGAAGCAGCTGATTGATGTTTCTCTCTCATCGATGTTTCTGACTCTTTATCCCTCTCTCTTCCTCTCTGTAAAAAATAAATAAATAAAATATATTAAAAAAGAAAACAACACTGAAGTGTGATTTACAAAGAGTAAACAGAAGCAAACATAGGGCTGCTCCAGGACTATGAGAGGGTATTTTCCCCTTCTCCTTACTAATACTTTAGGAGAAACTGAAATTATCATAAAAGGGGAAGTTACTAAGTCTTGTAGATACTGGAGCTACTTCATCTGTTCCTAACCTTACCCATCTAAGTTTTCCTCTCTCTTGGAGTAAAGTTTATGTACAATGGTAGGGGCAGAAATAGAATGTTGGGGACCAGCTGTAATTATAAGAAATATTAACCTTTAAAACAAACAAAAAAAGAGATATTAACCATGCTCTGGTAACTGTGATTGTTTTGTTCTGATTAAAGAAGGCACATTCTAACCTGGCTGGGAGTCAGGGCCGTCATGCACTGTCTTCTAAGAGCCAGGGCATCCTGGTTAGCACAGAGCTCTCTCTCTCCCTAGACCCTCAATGCTTTCTGCTCTGGATTTGGCCGGGCAAGTGGGACCTAGGACCTCACTTAGAAATGCAGATTATCATGAAAGATTAACATCCTTGTTGCAGAAACCAGAATCACCAGCCCGTTGAAGACTCCCAGCTCTTCACATATTACTAAGTCCTTTGAAGATCCCCAGCCCTTTGCATATCACTAGCTCTTGAAGACCCCCAGCCTTTGCATGCCGGCAGACCTTTAAAAATCTCCAGCCCAGCCTGTAATACCTGTAAACTGCCCATTTGGCATACCCTTTTGCCTAATTCCCCTTGTAATCTTTGTCCTACCCAATATAAGCAGCTGGTTTATGGGGAGAGGCAGAGCAGATTTTTGTGGATGACCTTCTGCTCTCCCATACTGCTGGCACTACTGGAATAAACACTCATATGTGATTTTTTAAGAAAGAAAGAAAAGAAAACCTTTCACAACCTTTTGTCAAGAACAGATCAGCCCTAGCCGGTTTGGCTCAGTGGATAGAGCGTCGGCCAGCAGACTGGGAGGTCCTGGGTTCGATTCTGACCGAAGGCACATGCCAGGGTTGTGGGCTCAATCCCCAATAGGGGGCGTGCAGGGGGCAGCCAATCAATAATTCTCTCTCATGATTAATGTTTCTATCTCTCTTTCTCCCTTCCTCTCTGAAATCAATAAAGAAATATATTTTAAAAATATGTTAAAAAGAGAACAGACCAATAGTCCAGAAAACATTGTCCTTCTAACAGAGAAAAAGAAAGTTAAGTTTTAGTTTTATATAAGTATACTATTGACATTAAAGCTTATGTTTAAAACCCTTAAAATTAATTTGTTCAATTTTAGCCAGTTTGACTAGGTAAGATTGTCTCTATCATCAAGGGGTGTGGTTGATGTAATACCCATATGGATGAATACCATGTGCATAGAAAATAGACAAGAATAAATAAAATATATACTATATAAGCTATAACTACAGCCCTGGCTGGTGTGGTTCAGTTGATTGAACATCATCTCATGCACCTAAAGGTCACTGGTTTGATCCCCAGTCAGGGCACATACCCAGGTTTCAGGCTTGATCCCCATATAGGGTGTATATGGGAGGCAACCTATTGATGTTTCTGCCTCTCTCTTCCTCTCTCTCTCTAAAAATCAATAAAAATATATAAAAAAGATATAACTACAAATGTACAGGGTATTCTCAAAAATGTATATACACTTTGAATAATTATAAAGGCAGTGTTATTAAAATACATTTAATTTTCAAAATGTTATAGAATTTATGGACATTCTATACACATTTTTGTTATATACACCATATATATATGTATGTATATATATGTACATAAAGGTATTTGAGTATATAATAAAGTAATATGCATATATACTATATAAAAGAGATATTTAAACATGCAACATGACTACATGTATGTTAATAGTAACAATTATTTTCTCCATTAAAGGAACTATAAGTAATTTATATCTTCTTTTATACTTTTCAACATTTGATATTCTCTAGTAGAAACATATAATTTCCACAATCAGAGAAAAAGTGGAAATAAGACCATTCAATTTAAACACACATGCACACACACACTTATTTTGACTTGAGACAAGAAAAAACCACCTAACTACTATATGTTGCTTCTTATACCATCTCACCCCTCACCCCAGGAAGAGGCCAGTGTGGGTCAAGGTGGAGGCATTGGCCTCCATAATAACAAGTCTCCCCCATCCACCTTCTTCTGTCCCTTCCCTCTGTCCTTCGTTAGCTGCGTTCAGTTCGCAGTTCTCGCTCTGGTCACCAGATGGCGCGCTGACCCCTATTTTCTAAATCCTCTTCAAAGCCAGGCTGCGGGCTCAGTTCCCAGTAGGGGGCGTGCAGGAGGCGGCCGATATCAATGTTTCTCTCATGTATGTTTCTTCTTCTCCCTTCCGTTCTCTCTCTAAAAAGATCAGTAAAAACATATTTTTACAGGGTATTGTCTTGGTAAAAGGAAGGTTTAAAGAAAAAAATTGATTTTTACACATAGGTTTTGAAGCAGTCCATTCAATACAATCCCACTTTAGTTTGAAAAATACATATTCATATTAAAAGCTAGAAGGAAATACAATTAAATTCATTCATTTATTTCAATAAACATTCATTCATGGGGTGCTTACTATGTGCCAGGTATCCACAGCCTCAATCCATATTTCCAGGCCAATATCTTTTCCAAACTTAATAACTATATCTAACTATCTGGACAATAACTATCTGCTGACTGGACAATTCTACCTGGGTAAATATAATGTGAAAATTCACCCAAATGCACAAACCAACAAGGATATAATACTTAACTACATATTCCCTAAACCCTGAAGAACTACAATAAAAATTGGAGGCAGTGTGGTAGAGTGGGAAGAAGACAGAATTTTATTCAGACAAATCTGAGTTACAACACAAGATTGGCCTCTTATTAATCTGTATAAGCTTATTCCTCCTTTGTAAAAGTAATTGAGTTTCTGTTAGTATTTCTGAATTGGAGAGAGAGGAATCTCTGGGTATTTTGCAAGGACCGGAAACCTGATCCCTCTCCACTGCCTCACCACAGGGCTCTCATGCACTGTCTTCTAAAAGCCAGGGCATCCTGGTTAGCACAGGGCTCTCTCTCCAAAGTCCTAGACCCTTAATGCTCTCTGCTCTGGATTTGGCCGGGCAAGTCACCTCTTGGACACGCGATGGAGATACAGCATTCTACCTGGGCAGGGAGATGGTGAGGGAACTGAGAACCAGGCTCTGGAGACTGCTGATCCTCCACCATCAATGTTTTCAAAAGCATCTTCACACCAATTCACAGCTTGACCTCCTTGGCACTAAGTCATGGGCTGGACTTGCAGTGCATAGGGGTGTTCACACAGGTAATGACACCTCTTTTCTCCTGAGTTGAAAGATCAAATGGTTTTGCAAGCTCCCTTCACCTGGGGTCTCCTGTGCCTCTGGGCCTGGGCTGATGCAGACATCACAAGTACTGCACCAGGCACACACACAGTTCAAGTCGCCACAGAACTATCCAAACAGGCTGGAACACATTCAAGGCCCTTCTTGGAGTCTGAGCAAAGTGGAGAGGGTAGCGATGAGAGAGGTCTTGTTAGAAGTCTCTTCTGCTTCAGCCCCAAGTTACCTGGTCAGGCCCAGTCAGACATCTTCTTGCTCAAAGATGATCCCAACCAATGTTCCCAGTTAGAAATCCTGGGGGCTTTATCTCCTCCCCTACAAAGTTCTCCGAAAGAGAAACAGAAGGAGGAAAAGGCAAAGTGCTCTGCCTTCAGATGGGGCCAGTCATCGTCCTCCAGTTAAGTACTAGTTAGGACTGCCTGGCCATCAGCCTAGGAGGGTCTGGTGCCTGCCGCAGGTTGGAGCAGAGAAGCCAAAGCCAGACAACCTGGAGATGAGTGTGGTTGGGGTGGGTCCTTCTATCTACATCCTCAGAGCACCAGGGGGACGGATTCATCCTGTCTGTAAAACTGCCACAGTGAGGCCCTGGACCCTCATCTCACTCCAGCTGGAATCTGCATCCACCAGCATCCACCAGGCTGCCATAACCTTGAAGACTGCTCTGGAGACATGAAGACCCTCCCAAATGGCATCACACAGTGAAAAAAATAAAACCAAAGTCAAGCGCAGCTGGCGTGGCTCCGTAATTGAGAGTTGGTCTCCGAACCAGGAAGTCATGGTTTGATTCCCAGTCAGGGTATATGCCCGGGTCTCGGGCTCGATCCCTAA
>NW_006294772.1:117882-121723 GCF_000327345.1 Myotis davidii
AAAAAGTCAAGGGCATAGGGCTGGCTTACCATTTTGTGGGCTGACTACAAAAAAGAACTTTGAATTTATTTCTGATGCATTTTACTCATACTGGAAGGAAGCAATGCAAGGCATTACATAATGTTTGCCATGGAAAATATATCTTGCTATTTTGTCATCTCTGTTAGCTTTTTGGTCTTATTTTGTTGCAAGGAATCTCAATTTTATGTAATAAAATTGATGAGGTTTTTTCATTTCTTTAAAAATATGCTTGCTCTAGCTGGTTTGGCTCAGTGGATAGAGCATCAGCCTGTAGACTGAAGGGTCCCAGGTTTGATTCCAGTTAAGGCCACATACCCGGGCTGCAGACTCGATTCCAGTAGGGGGTGTAGAGGAGGCAGCCAATCAATGATTCTCTCTTATCATTGATGTTTCTATCTCTCTCTCCCTCTCTCTTCCTCTCTGAAATCAATAAAAATATATTTAAAAAATAAATAATAAAAATTAAAATGTGCTTGAACAAGATTTTCACCCTTTTAATTTTGATACAGTCATCCGTAGTTTCCTCTATTTATGTCATAGTTTATTATACTAAAATCAGGAGTATATTGCCCAGCTGGTGTTGCTCAGTGGTTGAGCATCGACCCATGAACCAAGAGGTCATTGATTCAATTCCTGGTCAGGGCATATGCCTGAGTTTCGGGCTCCATCCCTAGGAGGGGGCATGCAGGGGCAGCCAATTGATGTTTCTCACTCATTGATGTTTCTATCTTTCTCTCTCCCTTTCCCTTCTCTCTATAAAATCAATAAAAACATTTTTTTAAACAGGAGTATATTGTATACAGCAGTGACACTGTGATTTGTTTGCTAATTTACAGAAAAGCAGATTTAGTGGGTCTGGGGTAGAGCCCAGGTCTCTGAATTTTTAATAAGGGAAACACTGATATATAGAATATATATAACCAATTTTAATGTTAAATCAGGGAAAACAATCCCTCCACCCCAATGTGATCCTTTTGAAACTGCAAAGTATACCTTCTGGAGAAGTTAACACTCACCGAAGCTTATTAGTCAAACAGAAATTAGGGTTCATGACTCATACTTTTTAAAAAACATATTTTTATTGATTTCAGAGATGAAGGGAGAGAGAGAGGGGGATAGAAACATCAATGATGAGAGAGAATCATTGATCGGCTGCCTCCTGCACGCCCCACACCAGGGATCGAGCCCACAACCTGGGCATGTGCCCTGACAGGGAATTGAACCCTGACCTTCCAGTTCATAGGCCCAGTGGACGCTCAACCACTGAGCCATGCTGGCCGGGCCCGAGTCATACTTTTAAAAAATTATTAACCACCATCTGTGTGACTAGAATGAACAAGATTAATAGAACAAAATCACAGGTTTTATAAACATAGTTTAACAGAGGAAAAATAATATCTGAGATATATATATATATATATAGTGGACGAAAGGGGCTACATGCTAACCTGACAAGCTCAGGGGAGGCCTGCGTGGCAGTCTTGCAAACTCAGAGACCTAAAGTAACCACAAAGAATGGTCTGAAATTAAACTAACTAAAAGCAGTTATGGTGGGTAGTTACCTCCCAGGGGTGTGTCTTCTCTGACAAGGTCAACCTTTGCCTTAACTGAGCCTATGTGTCTTTTTGCATCTATAATACATGCCCTTGAAATGGCTGGGTAACTTGTAACTTCCCTTTTTCTGGACCCCATGGGGCACTACCTGGCTGGGTGCCAGGACAGATACCACAAATTCCTTCATTATTATCATGTTAATTGTTCTTGCACCCACCTAAGTATGTGTCTGTCATTTTACTTTTTATCCAATCCCAGGGGTTTCTCCCGCTTAGCTGGCCCTCCCTAGGAGCACTTGGTGAGGCAGATTTAGGCTTGCTTTCTGGATTGTGAGCCTTTTGATTAAAGCAGACCTTTGATCCTGAACCTGATTCAGGCCAAGGGGAATGTAGCTGGTGGTTTGTGTAATTATTTACTCACTCCTAAGACCAAATCCTATCTCATGAACATTAAAATTGTGAACAAAATGTTTCAATACAAGAAATTAATTTTTGTTAAATCTATCTATCTATCTATCTATCTATATATATATAATTTTAACAACTTATAAAGCACTTTTGTTGATATGGGTGGGGTAGAAAGGAAAAGTCCAAGCTTAGGCCTTACTTTCCTCTTTAGTGTAAACAAGTTGAGCAAGTCAGCTGAATTGTTAAGGCAAGCCTGCCAGAGAGAGCTCAGCCTAAAGCAAGTATTAAGCAATTAAAACCAAAATCATTGGAGATTATTTGGGAGGGAGGTTCCAATTCCAAGTACACATCATTGTGTCTGGCTCACAAGTTTGCTTCCTAGCCAGGATCCAATGAACTCATGTTTGAGTCCAATGGAGTAAAGGGAAGCTTTCAGAAAAAAAAAATAGGAGGACTATTTTGCTAAGAGTTCTTTAAGACATTGAGGTTTAAGCAGCACTGGGATGGTATCCACCTGGGAAAGTATAATATTAAAGCTGGAGGAGGGGCATTCACTGAATATTTGTAGGAGACACAGTTCAGCTTTGGCTCAGCAGGGACTCCAGAGCGATTAGTGAGACTTTGCACCTAGGGATGGGTGGGGGTCTTGGAAGGAGCAGGACCCAAGAGAAGGACAGCTGTGCCTAGCAGACATGACAGTGTCCACAGGAAGAGAATAGCAGGGCAGGAATAAAATGTGGCATTCACCTGGAATCTCACAGGAATTGTGAGTGCAAGTGAGCCCTCCTTCCTGGCCGCGAGTTTGACATGCTTGCTCTAGGGGTTGGGGTCCTGAATGTTGCAGATGGGGAAAAACACACAGCTCACATGATTTTTACCTCATTTGGTTCCACGGCAGCCCTGTGAGTCAAGTATTACTTTTATTTAAATGGGGAAAGATTGACCCTTAAATATATATTTCTGCCTGATATTCAGAAGAAACATGGGATTTACTTTTTCAAAGTTCTGACAAGTATTTATTAAGTGCTACATTGTCTTTATAAGGTGATAGTGTATAAATTGCTTGACATTTCCCCCATTATTTTGGGGTGTGGAATTTTTTGCAACACAAGTAAAATGTGTTCGTCCTGAAAAAAATGAGAAATTCCAACAAAGCAAAAATGAAAAACAAACACCTATTATCTTACCACAAAAACAGCCACTGTTAAGCCTTTGAAGTATATACTTTGTTTTACTTTGCATATTAATATATAAATATACATTTTTTTACAAAAATGGGATACTACATATACTTTTTGAAAAATGCTTTTTTCACTTCACAATATATAATGTCCATCTTTCCATGCAAATGGATGAGACACATGATTGATAGGGAGTCTTGCAGATGGGAGGGGAAGGAAGCCCAATTTTACACCAGTTACAAGCGAAACACCTTAAATAAAGCCATGCAAAAAAAAGTTAAAATTAAGATGGCGAGAGGGATTCGAGTGGCAATACTGAAATTAGGCAAACCAGCCTTAAAGGCCGGACACATTAACTAGGATAAGGACGGTTCCGTCTCGCCTTCCAGTGCATGATCATCAATTTGTTTCGTACTCTTTTCATCTCTTCCATCTCCTCTGCTACCTTTATCATCTCCTCGTTGCTCAAATTTCTGCCGTGTATTTCCCCTTTAAACTGTGGACGAGAGCGAGCCAGTCTTTCCTTAAAGCTTCCTTCTTCCAGCTTATGTTTTCCCACTCCGCAAGGAGGCTGCTCCATGGGAGGGCGCGCCTCGAACAGGTCCGGCTCGGAAAGGCGCTCCTCTAGGGGGCGCCCCTCGGACATCAGCAGCTCGGGAAGGAGCTCGGGAAGGAGCT
>NW_006294772.1:121925-129038 GCF_000327345.1 Myotis davidii
CCGACAAGGCTCCTCCCGAGGCGGCTCTTCGGACGAGGGCTCCGCCCGAGGCTGCTCCTCGTCCGTCTCGGGCAAACCCTGTGGCTGCTCATTTGCTTGGCAGGATCTGTCCATGTTGGGAACGGCCTTCGTGAGCACAGTCATTCAGAAGAGACAAGCAAGACAGTCCAGTCAGCATATTTGGTGGCGGGACCAAAACCCCGGCCCCGGGTTCTCAAAACTGCCTTTTCCTGATTCGGGCCGCCGTGACCTGCAGACCTGCAGACGGACGCCAGACAGGGTAGGGGTAAGGGAGAGGGTAGGGAGGAAGGACTGACACTCGCGCCCCTTTCTGGGCACCAGCCGCCCACCCCGCGCCAGCGGCTCTGCTTCCCCGTCAGCCAGGCACCCCCACTCTCCTCCATGTCTCCCTTCACCTCAAGCTTTGTCCTTCGTGCCCCCCACCCCCACCCTTCGGTGCTCGTCATTTCTTTTCAGGCGGGATGTGGACGCTAAGGATTATTTAGAAACTGTATCTAAGTGTCTGGCTCCCTCTCAGGGTTGGTCCACTCACCTCCCCACCCCCAAAACCACCATTTTCTGCACCGAAGTGCTGGCGCGGGGCTGGCACAGGGAAAGGCTTGGACTCTCTGCCATCCTGATCCCTGGGATTACTGGGGAGCACTGACACTCACACCGATTTCAGAGGACCTCGGGGACTTCCTTCCTTCTGCTTTTCCCCTCGACCAAAGGGCAGACGGTGTCTGGACTGGCAAAAAGGACCAGGATGAGAGGGACTTGGGCAGACATAGGCTCCTGGTCACGTGAGGGCCGCGCGTCACCGCCGAGCTCAGATCCCCAGTTACCACTTTGACCCACTGCGGTGCTGCAGCTTTGCCAGTGTTTCCAGATCCCCAATGCACTAGGCATCGTCCCTCACCTCTCTTTGTTTATATTTGCCTTTTTTTTTCTAGTTACCAGGGACAGTCAGTATCCAGTCTTGGGGGTTATTGACTCTTCCTCTCAGCAGCTTCCCCTGATACCCACCTCTCCCCCTTTCTCACGTCATCAGTCACCAAGGCTCATTATTTCCCCTACACTCCAGATCCTGCACTGAAATTTGACTATTTCTCCTTAATGAATCAATACCATATGTCACCTCTCCCAGTTTAAATCCACACCCATAACTCTATCATGTCCATGTAGGCTCTGTCAACATGGTTTGCATCTCTTGTCACTTTCACAAAAGATAACCTTTCATTTTTCCATTACTTAAAAATTTTATTTTTTTGTGAGCCACCATACCTATATCACAAATAGAAACTCTAGTCCAATTTGGTTATCATTCAGTTCTAGAATTCTAGAAAGAATTAAGTTTGTAAAGTATGTAATTCTAAAAATACTGAATACTTTGAATTTCATAAATCAAAATACGTATTTGTCCAAGTACAAATAGTCTGGAAACTTATCTGAAATGGGAACATTTTTGGTGAAGAGTGTGACATTACATAAATACTAGTATTTATGTATGTGTGTGTGTGTTTATATATATTAATGTAAATAATATAACTATATATATACTATTCAGTCATTTTTTCATAATAGAAGCAAGAGATTTTGCTGGAACTCAGATCCTTAACTAGCCATCTCTCGGTGTTGCTGGTTGAGGAAGTTTATATTAATTCATTAAGTTAGCAAGTATTTGGGTTGTGGAACTGCTAGACCCAAAAAGATAGATTCAGCACAGACCACATTCATATTAAACTGTGCAGTAATTCTGTTGACCACACACTGACTAGTGGGATTAAAATCATGCTAACATACTCAATTGTCATTATAAGTCTGTATTTTGGGATCAAATTGGGTTTTATGATCTTCACCCCCATGCCTGGATGCTACTTTCTCATGCAGGTGCCCTTTCTTCCAGAGAGCAGACTATACCTCTCTTCTCTGAATTTTATACTTTCAGGGTAGGTGGCAATCAGATCTGTGAAGATCTTGGGATTGCTTCTCTCAAATCCAGTGTGACCATCTAGTACGTTTCCTAACAAATTCATACGTGGAATTTTCCATTTTGTAACTTTTTGTCCAACATTTAATTTATTCTGGGCTGAGATAGCAGAAAGACATTAGTTCACCTTTATATATTTTCCATAAAGTTGCACTGCACTATACCTTGTTTATTTTTTTCACCAAGGCTTGGCTCATCATTTGTATGGTTTCTTTACAAGAGGAGCCCCATTTCATTCATTTCTTTATTTCTATCCTTTTTTCCTTACATCCTGTGATGGAGAACTCATTACATTAAAAGACCCCCTATTGAAAGTTCAGGCAATTCTAATAATTCAGAATGGGTTTTTGATGTTGTTGTGCTGAAATCTTCTTCCCAATAGTTTACACACATTGAATTGATCCTGGTTCTGCCCTCTGGAGGGTACAAGTATAAAATACAAAAGTGCCTTTTACCCTTGATAGCCTGACACGCCAGAGTCAATGTTCTGGTTCTTTCCCCTGCCCATCTGTAAAACAATTTACTTGACCTGTGACTCAACTTCCTCATCTTCAAACTTGGAGACATCATAATAGTTTCTACCTTATAGGATTGGTAAGAGGAATGAGTCAGTATATGTGAAGGGCCTGGAAGAGTACCTAGCATATAGAAAGCACTCTAGAAGCATTAACTATGATAGTAGTAATAATAATAGCATGACATAGTGCTATTAACACTACTAATTATCATTCTTTTATTAACATGAATTGATCAGTTGCATTGAGCATTCTACTAAGCACTTTCAATATAATCTCTCATTTAATCCTTAAACAGTTATGTTCTTATAAAAAACCTCCTCTCTTATTTCATCTCTTTCTGATGTGATATATCTTTTCAAAGTCACTCACCATCCTATATACTCCTGAATTTGTAAATTTCTCTGAAAATACTAAATATTCTGACTAGTGTAGAATGGGATGATCTTATCACATCCTTCATTCTAGAATAGCCACTATATGTCTATACATGCATCCTAAGATCATAGCAGATACTGTGGATGCCATATCACAGTTGAATCCAATTGTGTGTGTTTTTTCAAAGAACCAATTACATCGCCCGGCTGGTGTGGCTCAGTGGTTGAGTGACGACCCATGAACTAGGAGGTTACAGTTCAATTCCCTGTCAGGGCTTGATCCCCAGTAGTGGGTGTGCAGGAGGCAGCTGATCAATGATTCTCTCTAATCATCAGTGTTTCTCTCTCTCTCTTCCACTCTCTGAAATCAATAAAAATATGTTTTTAAAAAAACGAATTGCATAACTGATTTAGGGACTTTTTTATTTTACTGATTTGAGAAGGAGAGAGAGAAAAAAACATTGATTTGTCACCCATTGATGCATTCATTGGTTTATTCTTGTTTGTGCCCTGGGGATCGAACCAGCAACCTTGGTGTAGCTAAATAATGCTCTAACCAACTGAACTACCTTGACAGGGTTACAGTGAATCCAGTTTAAGTTGCAGTCAACTGAGAGTCCCCCACCCCAGATCTGTTTCATACATCCCTGTTAATGGACTTCTATAAGTCCATTTTAACCCAAGTACAGAAGCTTCTATTTTTCTGGGTTAAATGTTGTCTTGTTAGATTCTCTCCCTCATTCTTTGAATCCAGGTTCTGTTATTCAGTACATTAGCTACACGATATTAATTTAAAGCACACCCATCTCAGGGAAGATCTAGGGGAGATCTCAGCAAAGAGCTCTGACTCCAAATAGAAAATTCCTTTTCCCTGCTGAGTGTGGCAGCCAGGAGTGTGTGCCCTGCTGGGCCAGTTCCCTTCATTTCCTCTCTCAGTGTGACGTCTCAGGATAGGATTACTTTCTAGTGCTGCTGATAGAAGACACAGTTGCCCCTGAAAGCTCCCAAACCAGTATAAATTAGTCCTGATGAGAACTTGATAAATATGGGGGGTGGGCAGACAAGGGAGGTAGAAGGAATTAGAACCAGGAAAGGAGGAAAGGAAGACAGTGTCTTGGTATTGGCTCTAAGTCTCTGCCTGATTATAGCTGATTTGGGGTTCCCTTGAGAGGAAGGGCTCTCAACAAGGAATAGGTGAAGGCGGTCCTGCGATGGTGATAACCATTTGTTACAAATGAATTGTGATCGGCCCCTTGTCTGTATGTGATCAGGGTGGGGGCTGTGAAATAATCCTTCTGATAGATTTGATTTGCTACTGCTGATGTAAGGTCCTGTGATGATGTGTTGCTGGGCTCACTATTGCTAGTGAGGGTTGAAGTCTACAGAGCTCCATTTTACAGGTGAGAAAACTGAGGCTCTGGGAGGTTACAGATTGTTCCCACAGAAACACAGATGATAGTAAGTAGCTAAGGTGGGATTTAAACCCCAGCAATATGACATGAGAAATTGAACCTCTAACCACTTTGTAAAACTGTTCCTGGGGCCCTAACTGGTTGGGTTCAGTGGATAGACGTCAGCCTGTGGACTGAAAGGTCCCAGGTTCGATTCTGGTCAAGGGCATGTACCTTAGTTGCGGGCACATCCCCAGTAGGGGGTGTACAGGAGGCAGCTGATCAATGTTTCTCTCTCACCGGTGTTTCTAACTCTCTATCCTTCTCCCTCTCTATATAAAATTATCTATCTATCTATCTATATGTATATATGTATATATACATATATATACATATATATGTATGTATGTATGTATGTATATATTTACATACACACACACACATATTAAAAAACACACACAAAAAAAAACAACTGTTCCTGGGCAGTGGGCTCCAGACACCTTTATGTGCAGCTGGAGTGGGCAGCACAGGCCTTTTCATGTAACAGGAGCTGAAGGCTGGCAAGGCAGCCAGGGTGCAGGGGAAAGACAGTCAGCTCTGGCAGCTGCTGCCATGACAACAGTCTCCAGGGGCGTGGCCATTTTATACGGGATCTGAGGAAGCCCACAGGTTTCTGGTTCAGGGATTCCTGTACCCTGGTGAGGCTACACTTCCGCAGCATGATCAGAGCCCTCCTCCCTCTGAGCCCCTCTACAGCACAGACTCCTTGGAGGTCTGATTTCACTTTTCAGGGCCAGTCAGCCTGGAGTTGAGTTCTGCTCTCTAGCCCTGAAGTTTCTCCTGCTGCCGCTGCCTCTGCATTCTTTCCTAGTGACACCCATGGCAGTTCTTTGGTCTCAAGACTTGCTAATGTGGGCTACACCAGGCCTTGTCCACGCTGTGGCTCTCAGACTCTCCTCCACCTCCACCCCAGGGAAAATAGTCAAGTGGGAAATGCAATGACTAGAGCCTTCTCTTTCTGCTTCTGGCCTTATCCTACCAGGGCCTACACACACACACCCTGTACATGCCCAGAGAAACAAGGAAGGGTCTTTGAGGAAATGTGGGATAGCAACTCAGGCTGCTAGGAAATACTCAGGCCCAGGGAAGGCAGGGCCAATCTGGGTCAAAGGGAGGCAATACCAGGCTCTGGGCTGGGCAGGACTTGGGCTGTCACTCACTCGCTGGAGGGCTCTGGAGGCCTGGGAGTCTTCTACCTCCCTCTGTGTTTCTATGTTCTCCTTTCTAAAAGGTAGAGCAAGGAGTTGTGGTAGAAAAGTGAATGAGATCCCCTCCAGCTCTAGGATGCTACAACTCCATGCTGTTCACTGTGGTGAGGAGGGGCCTCTCGTAGAAACACCATTAGGGCTGAGTGGGGACCTCTGTATTCTGTGGCTGCTGCTGCCTTTCCCAGGATCTAGAAGAGCTCAGAGCACAGACCTCATCATATGCTGGCCTTCTCTGCTGGACTCTGACACACTCACAGCTTTATTCTTAGCCTTTCAGAGACTCAAAAGGGCCCAGATACCAATCTGATGTCTGGGTGACAGGGTGGGACAGAGGCAAGGTAGGCAACATAATTTGCATGGCTAGTGTAAAATGACAATGCGAGGCCTCTTGTTCAAAAGCCAAAAGAATAAAAAATAAACTCTTTATTGTGGAATACTTTTTAAAATGTATTTTTTTTTAAATATATTTTATTGGTTTTTTACAGAGAGGAAGGGAGAGAGATAGAGAGCTAGAAACATCGATGAGAGAGAAACATCGATCAGCTGCCTCCTGCACACCTCCTAATGGGGATGTGCCCGCAACCCAGGTACATGCCCTTGACCGGAAACGAACCTGGGACCCTTCAGTCCGCAGGCCGACGCTCCATCCACCAAGCCAAACCGGTTTCGGCTAAAATGTATTTTTAATTGACTTCAGAGAGGAAGGGAGAGGGAGAGAGAGATAGAAACATCAGTGATGAGAGAGAATCATTGATGGGCTGCCTTCTGCACGCATCCCAACTGGGGATTGAGCCCGAAACCCGAGTATGTACTCTGACTGGGAATTGAACTGTGAACTCCTGGTTCATAGGTCGATGTTCAACCACTGAGCCACACTGGCCAGGCTGTGGAATACTTTTTAAAAAACAAGAATATTATCAAAAGTACTAAAATACAAGTATAAAGTTTTTCTTTCTCCTATCATCTCTCTTTTGACTTTTCATGTTTTTTTAAATAGACTTCATTTTTTTAGAACAGTTTTAGATTGACAGAGAAATTGAGAAGATACCATAAAGCAGTGGTTCTCAATCTTCCTAATGCCATGACCCTTTAATACAGTTCCTCATGTTGTAGTGACCCCCAACCATAAAATTATTTTCGTTGCCACTCCATAACTGTAATTTTGCTACTGTAAACAATATGTAATTACATATGTGTTTTCCGATGGTCTTAGGCAACCCCTGTGAAAGGGTCATTCGACCCCCCAAAGGGGTTGCGACCCACAGGTTGAGAACCACTACAATAAATAATTCCCATATACTCCACACCCAGTAGCATCTTACAATAGTATGGTACATTTGTTATAATTAATGAACCAATATGGATATATTGTTATTAAAGTCTATACTTTATTTATATTTCCTTTGTTTTTACTTAATGCCCTTTTTTTCTTCTCCTGGATCCTCTCCAGGATACCCTGTTGCTTGTAGTTGTCATATCTCCTTGGGCTCCTCTTGGCTGTGACAGTGTCTCAGACTTTCTTTGATTTTTTTTTTTTTTTTGAGGATTTACTAAAAACATAGTCTGTGCTTA
>NW_006294772.1:130728-136023 GCF_000327345.1 Myotis davidii
GTGTTTTTTAAAATATATTTTTATTGATTTCAGAGAGGAAGGGAGAGGGAGAGGGATATAGAAACATCAATGATGAGAGGGAATTACTGATAAGCTGCCTCTCGCACACCCCGTGATCAGGGATCGAACCCACAACCTGGGTATGTTCCCTGACCAGGTATCGAACCCACAAACTTTTGGTGTATGGGACAATGCTCCAGCCAACTGAGCAACCCAGCTAGGGCTCAGACTTTCTCTGATTTTGATGACCTTTACAATTTTGAGTATACTAGTCAGGTATTGGTAGATTGCCCATCTATTAGGATTTGGCTGGTGTTTTTCTCTTGGATAGACTAGGGTTATGGGTTTTGGGGAGGAAGATCACAGAGATAAAGTGCTATTTCATCGCATCATATCAAGGCTACATGCTATCAATATGATTTATGACCATTGATGTTGCCCTTGTCATGGTGCTTTTTACTTATCATTTAATATTATTCTAAGTAAGGAAAAATTAAAATTTTAAGTTATTAACATGAATTAACTGTACAATGCCAATTTTATTTTTAAAAAAATATTTTTATTGATTTCAGAGAGGAAGGGAGAGGGAGAGAGAGATAGACACATCAGTGATGAGAGAGAATAATTTATCGGCTGCCTTCTGCATGCTCCCTACTGGGGATTGAGCCCACAACCCGGGCATGTGCCCTTGACCAGAATCGAGCCCACGACCCTTCAGTCCGCAGGCTGACGCTCTATTCACTGAGCCAAAATGGCTAGGTCTACAATGCCAATTTTAAATGCAAACATAAGAGTATCTGACTCATGCAGAATCACCAGATTTGCACAACTCATATTTCTGTAGCTCATACATGCATATTTACTTCTTACCAGAACAGTGGAAATGCTGCACAAAATTAACTCAACTGTTTTTATTTCACTTCTTGATACATGCACATGTGCATATTCTACAGGACTGAAAGGAAAAGGGACTGTGGTTGCTCTATCTTTCCCTTCTTTGTCATCATTTTCAACGTAAGTGGTTGGCAAATACGGGGAAGTAACACATGTGAGAAATGATATGATTGGGTTTCTTGGTCATTTGTCTTTCTTAAAATAAGATTCTGTATTGGAAGAAAGTTCTGAATGGAACCAAAAGGATGGCCTTTCCTGTCTGTCAGCAATCATAAAAGTAATAGGCTTACCATTTACATGTTTGAGTGTTGCCAGATTTCCCATACATCAAGAGTGTATTGGAATTTTGTGCTTATGGGGCATAGGGAATGCAGTATGCAAGTGAGGCAATGAGAATGGCAGACATACATATTGCATTTCTTCTCTCCTGTCCTTTTGCAAATACCATGCTGTCTTGATTACTGCAACTTTATAGGAAGCTCAAAGTCAGGTATTGTCAGTCCTCTGATATTGTTATTTTTAAAGATTGTTTTAACTGCCACAATTCCCATGGATTTCCTCACAGATTTTAGAATCAGCTTGTCAATTCTCACACAAAAAGCCAGCTGGGATTTTACTTGAAATTATATTGAATATACAGATTAATCTGGAAAGAATTGCTATTTTGACACTATTGAGTCTTCTGATATGTGAACATGGTATACTTTGCCATTTTTTTGTCTTCCATAATTATTCTTAACAATATATCATAGTCTTCATGTCATGCATAAAATTTATTCCAAATTACTTCATGCTTTTTAATGCCATTGCAAATGGTATTTAACTTTTTTCATTTTCTAATTATTTATATATAATGTACATATTTGATTTTTGTATATTGACCTTTAATCCTGAGACCATGCTAAATGCACTTATTAGTTCTAATAACATTTTATAAAAATTTTTTTTTTTCCAGAGAGAGAGAGAGAGAGAAACATCAACGATGAGAGAGAATCGTTAATCGGCTCCCTCCTGCATGCCCCCTACTGGGCATTGAGCCTGCAACCCAGGCACATGCCCTAACTGGAAATGGAACCCTTGTCTCCTGATTCATGGGTCAATGCTCAACCACTGAGAGATACTGGCCAGGCAGTTCTAATAACTTTTTATAGATTCTAGGACATGCTACACACTCATGATATTCCTGCAAATAAAAAGTTTTACTTCTTGCCCTAGGTGGTTTGGCTCAATGAGTAGAGCATCGGCTTGCGGACTAAAGGGTTGTGGGTTCAATTCTGGTCAGGGGCACCCATTCAGGCGTATGTGGGAGGCAACCAGTCGATGTATCTCTCTCACATTCTCTCTCTCTCTCTCCCTCTGTCTCTCTTTCTCTACCTCTATCTCCCCTCCCTCCCTTCCACTCCCACTGAAAAAATCAATAAAATATATTTTAAAAAATCAATGGAAAAATATCATTGGGTGAAGATTAACAACAAAAAAGTTTTACTTCTTCTCCCATCTATATGCCTTTTGTTTCCTTGCCTATTGCACTAACTAGGATTTCCAGTACATTATTGAATAGCAGTGGTGAGAGCAGATATCCTTGCATCATTACAGGAAGAAAGCATTCAGTCTTTCACTATTATAAGTATGATGTCAGCTGTAGTTTTTTCATAGATGCCTTATTTCAGGCTGAGGAATTTCCTTTCTACTTATAGTCTCCTGAGAGATTTTATCATAAATAGATATTATTGTCTTTTCTCAAATGCCTTATCTTTATCTGTTGAGACAGTCAATAGATAATTGACTGCTTTAGGATAATTTTTCTCCTTTATTACATTAATTTGTTGAATTAAACTGACTTTTAAATGCTCAGCCAACTTTGCATTTATGGGATAAACCTCACTTTGTCATGATGTATTTATTATACTCATACACAGCTGGATTCAGTTTCCCAAATTTTTTAAAATATGTTTTTTATTGATTTTAGAGAGAAAGGGAGAGGGAGAGAGAGAAAGAGAAACATTAATGAGAGAGATACATCAATTGGCTGCCTCCTGTATAACCCCCACTGGGGATTGAGCCTGCAACCTGGGCATGTGCCCTCACTGGGAATCGAACTGGCGACCTCTCAGTACATGGGACAGTGCTCAACCAACGATGACCAGGGCCAATTTCCCAAAATTTTAAAAATGTATGTTTATGAAATATATTGGTCTTAGTTTTCTTGTAGTGGGTTTGTTTTAGTATCAGGGTAATTCTGGCTCCATTATATATAGAGGAGAACTCTTCCTCTACTTTTTGAAAGAGTTTGGTTAAAATTGGTATTATATCATCCTTAAATGTTTGATGGAATTCACTAGTGAAGACATCTGGGCCTAGAGTTTTCTTGGAAATTTGTGTGTGTGTTTTAAATGTCCTCCTTTTTTAAAATTCTTTATTGTTGAAAGTATTACATAGGTCTCCTTTTTCCCCTCATAAATGTCTTCCTTTTTTTTTAAAGGTTTTTTTTTATTGCTTTTTAGAAAAAGAGGAAGGCAGATGGAGAAAGAGTGAGAAACAGCTGATGTGAGAGCGAAATATGGATCAACTGCCTCCTGCATTCCTCCTATGGGGGATGGGACCCCAAACCCCAGGCATGTGCCCTGACTGGGAATTGAACTGGCAACTTCCTGGTTCACTGGACAATACCTACCCAACTGAGCCACAATGGCTAGGGCTCTTGGAAGGTTTTTAATAACAATTTAATTTTCTTTTTTAGATACAGGTAGTGGCATGCTAGAACTGACTTATACCAGTTAATACGAGCTGATTGTTACCATCTCTTAACCAGTCTTCATTGAGTGATGTCAAATTGATAGTAATTTAAAATTGGCCATGGTTTGCACCACAGAAATTAGGTATGTTTATGAATCAGGGGTTTTATTTTCTTGTAGAGAACTGGTGGTTAAATACCACTCTTCTGTTCAGGTTTTTTTTCTTTTTTTTTTTTTTTAGTGAATTTGATAATTTGTGTCTTTCAAGGAATTTGACAGTTTTATCTATATTATTGAGTTGATTGGCATACAGTTGATCATAATATGTCTACTTTAAGTATTCGGAGGATCTATATTGATGTCCCCTTCCTTTTTTTTTTCATTTTAACAGCTTTGTTGTGATATTGAAAGTGTACAATTCAGTGTTTTTAGTATATTCACAGATATATGCAACCATAGTCAATGTTAGAACATTTTCCTCACCTCATAAAGAAAGCTTATACCCTTTAGATATCATTCCTTATTCTCCCCTACCCTCCCTATCCCCATGAAACCACGAATCTATTTTCTGTATCTATGAAACCATGTAATATGTTGTCTTTTGTGACTAGCATCTTTCACTTAAGATGTTTTCTAATACATCCATGTTGTATCATGTATAAGTACTTTATTGGTTTTTTTAGCCAAATAATATTCCATACCACATTTTTTCACCTATTAGTTGATGGAGATTTGGGTTGTTTTCACCTTTTGACTATTATGAATAATGCTGCTGTAAACATTTGCAGGAATTTTGATAGGGATTGTACTTAATCTATAGATCAGTTTTGGGGTTATTGTCAGTTTAATATGAAGTCTTCCAATCTATGAACATGAGATGTTTTTCCATTTTTATATCTTCTTTAAACAATGTTTTTTGGTTTTTAATGTACAATTCTTGCACTTTTGTTAAATGTATCCTTAAGTGTTTTATTCTTATTTATGCTATTGGAAATTTCATTTTTGGATTGTTCACTGCAGGTATATAGAAATATAATTGATTTTTTTATATTGAAATTGTATTCTGCTGAACAAGGTAGCAAGATCCAATTTAGTTCTAGTAGTTTTTAGTGGAGTCCTTAGGATTTTCTCTATAAAATCATGTCATTTATGAATACAGATAGTTTTACTTCTGTCTTTTTCAGTCTGATGCCTTTTATTTTTTTCTTGCCTAACTTCCATGGCTAGAACCACTAGCACAGTATTGACTAGAAGTGGACAGAGTAAACATCCTTGTCTTGTTGCTGATCTTAAGGGGAAAATATCCAGTTTTTCACCATTAAGTATGTTAGCTGTGCATTTCTCATAGATACCCTTTGTCAAGTTGAGGAAGTTCTTTTCTATTCCTAGTTTGCTGTGTTTTTATTATAGAAAGGTATTGAATTTTTTAAAATGCTTTTTGCACCTTTTGAGATTGTTCTTTATTCTATTAACTAGGGGGCCGGTGCGCGAAATTCGTGCACTGGGGGGGGGGAGTGTCCCTCAGCCCAGCCTGCCCCCTCTCACATACTGGGAGCCCTCAGGCGTTGACCCCCATCACCCTCCAATCGCAGGATCGGCCCCTTGCCCAGGCCTGATGCCTCTGACAGAGGTGTCAGGCCTGGGCAGGGGACCCCCAGACCCCTCC
>NW_006294772.1:138759-148758 GCF_000327345.1 Myotis davidii
TAATATTATATATTAATATTAATATGTGTTTTACATTGATTGATTCTTAGATGTCAAACCAACATTTTTATTGATTTCAGAGAGGAAGGGAGAGGAAGACAAAGATAGAAACATCAATGACGAGAGAGAATCATTGATTGGCTGCCTCCTTCATGGCCCTACTATGGTTTTGGTAACAGGATAATTATTCACTCCTCTTCTATTTTTTGGGAAAAGTTTTTGAAGAAGTGGTATTAATTCTTCTTTACATATTTGGTAGAATTCATGTCTTTCTAGGAATTTGTCTATTTGAGCTAAGTTATCTAACATAGTGGCATACAATTATTCATAGTATTCCTTTATAATCCTTTTATTTCTAAGTCAGTAGTAATGTCCTCTTTCATTTCTGACTCTAGTAATTTTGTTTTTTTTCTTTTCTTCCTGGATAATCAATCTAAAGATATGCCAATTTTGTTGATATTTACAGAGAACCGGTTTTGCTTTTTAAGTCTCTGTTTCATTAGTTTCTCTCTAGTCTTTATTACTTTCTTCCTTCTGTTTATTTTAGGTTTAGTTTCCTCTCTTTTCAGGGTTTTATGGTGGAAGGTTAGGTTGTTGATTTGAGATTTTTCTTCTTTTTTCATACAGACGGTAAATATAGGCATTAGCAGTAAATGTCCCTTTAAGCATTGCTTTAGCTGTGTCCCATAAGTTTTGGTATGTTGTGTCTTTGTTTTCATTCATTTCAATATGTTTTCTAATTTCCTTTTTTATTTCTTCTTTGATCCTTTGGTCATTTTGGAGTGCATTATTTAATTTCCACATAATTGTGATTTTCCCAAATTTCTTTTTGTTTTCTTCTTCATTCCATGTTAGCAGAAAACATACTTAGCATTATTTATAGTAGTTTATTGTAGTTTGTTTTATTGCCTAGCATATGGTCTGTTCTGGAGTATATTTCCTGTGCACTTCCAAAGAATGTGTATCCTGGAGTATTCTATAGATGTCTATTAGTTCTAGTCACTTTATAGTATTGTTCAGGTCATCCATTTTCTTTGATCTTCTACCTAGTTGTTCTAGTCATTATTAAAAATTGAAATGGATAGAAAACATCGATGGAAGAGAAACATCATTGATAGGCTGCCTCCTGCACGCCCCCAACTGGGGACCAAGCCCACAACCTAGGCATGTATCCTGACTAGGAATCAAACCTGTGACCTCCTGGTGCATAGGTTGACACCTAATCAACTGAGCCACACCGGCCAGGGCCCTTCACACTTTATATTATTACTGATATAGTTGGATTTACCTCTGACTTTTCACTGTTTTCTATATGTCTCATATCTATTCCTCTCTTATATTAAGTGAACATTTTCTAATGTTGCAATTTAATTTCATTAATGATTTTTTGCTATATTTTAAAATTATATCCTTAGTATTTGCACCAGTGCTTACTACATACATATTTATCATAATAAGCTTCAGATTTATACTAACGTAATTCTAGTGAGATACAGAAATATTACTCCTATGTAGCTCTTTTTCCTCCCCCTCTGTTTGTGATTTTCTTTTTTTTAAATTTTTTATTGTTTTATTGCTTAAAGTATTACAAAGGGTATTACATATGTGTCCTTTTTTTCCTCCCGCCCTTAACAATCCCCTGGCCTCCCCTACCCCCCAGTGTGATTTTCTTGATATATATAATGTCTAAATATCTTACAAACCCAACAGTATACCATTATAATTATTACTTTATATAACTATACACAAGCACACACACACACACACACACACACACACATATATATTAATATATATATTCATACTAGAGTCCCATTGCACGAGGAGATTCGTGCAATAGGCCTCCCCTTCCCCTGGCTGCCGGCACCGGTTTTCCTCAGGCACCCGGAACCCAGGCCTTTGTTGGGTTAATTTGCATACTCTCCTGATTGGCTGGTGAGCATAGTGGAGGGATGGTCAGTTTACATGTTTGTCTATTATTAGGTAAGATTCCTATGGGCTAGGTTTATTTTATTTTTATTTTTTAATCTTTATTGTTGAGAGTATTACAGATGTGCCCCTTTCACCGCCCCCCACCCATTGTCCTCCTCCACCTAGATCCCACTCCACCCCAGGCCTTCACCACTGTATTGTTTGTGTATATGGGTAATGCATATAGGCATAAAAAATTTTGGTTAATCTCTTCCCAACCCCATACCCCTCATTCCCTCTGAGATTTGTCAGTCTTTTCCATGTTTCCATGCCTCTAATTCTATTTTATTCACCAGTTTATCTTGTTCACTAGATTCCTTGTTCATTTATTTTAATTTTTAGATTCCATTGTTGATAGATATGTATTTATTGTCATTTTATTCTTTTTTCCTTTATTTTATTTTCCTTTTTTTCCATCACCATTAATCCCCTCTTCCACCTCCAACCACTTCCCCTCCACACATTCCCCACCACCCCTGCAATCACCACACTGTTCTCCATGTCCATGGGCTCAGGCGTGACTCAGCACTCAACTTGCGGCCACCTCTCCTGGACCTCCTTCTCTCCCCAGCCTCTCCCCAGATTCCACTTGTCCACACCTTCTCCTGCTCCTCAGCACAGGTGAGTGTCTGTATCTGAAATGTCCTATGAACAGGGTTCAGTGAAAACAAACAAACGTCAGCCGCAGAAACGGGGAAGACTGAGTCCCTATGAGCTCCTCTCTTACTGGCACTGCATGGTCTGGTCAGCGCTTCAGGCCGTCCCCTCTGGGCTCAATCTTTGGTAATTATGGCACCCAGATCTCAAATCCCCCGGCGTCAACAGTCCTGAGGATCTCCTTTCCCCTGTCAGAGGCTATGCCTGTCCCAAGGGATGCAGCTGGGTGCCACGCGGTCTCCCTCTGACCCTCTGGGCCCAGAGATCTGGCAAACTTTCCTGCCCAGAACCCTGTTTTTCACCTTTCCAGGGGAACTCTGCCCTTCGGTTGCAAACTGTCTCACCAGCTGAGTCTGCTTCACCAATTCGGGGTGGGTGTTATTAGCTTCAGCTGCACATTCTATCTGCTCCGGGACAAGCCTTGGGACACATCTGCCTATTCCGCCGCCATCTTGTCTCTCTCTCGTGTTGCATTCTTTTCCTTTACATGCAGGCGCACCATTTCTAATACTAGCAGTGAATATTTTAGCAGCCAATTGCCACGTTATTAGTCTTGGACTGACTTGTTTGGTGAGTGCAACAGGAATCTAATACCTCTGTAGATCAAGCATCTCACAAATTTGCGGCCCACAACAAATATTTTTGTGGCCCAGCCAATATAACGGTATGTAAGAAACGTCTTAATAAAAATTTGCTAAGTTAATTTTTACAATATCCTGTTACATACTTATTAATAATGAACTACAACATTAGCTAACCGCCGCCATCTTGTCTCTCTCTCGTGTTGCATTCTTTTCCTTTACATGCAGGCGCACCATTTCTAATACTAGCAGTGAATATTTTAGCAGCCAATTGCCACGTTATTAGTCTTGGACTGACTTGTTTGGTGTGTGCAACAGGAAATATTTCACTTTCGGAGAACAAGAAAAATAGGTTTATTTCTGTTACACTTATTAATTTGTGCAGTCATTCAGTGTCTGGTAAGTTATGTTCAAGAAAATGTTTTATATTAAAATGTATTATTTTATTTTAATGATTACTCACTTATTTCAGCCCTTTGTATTCAGCATGTCTCTCAAAATAAACTACGTTTCTATGAAAATTGAAGCTTTTGTTTTTTTTGTGGCCCACATAAACTTAAACCTTGTTTATTTGGCCCATGTTAGCATTTGAGTTTGACATGCTTGTTTTTATTATTTTTCTAAATATTTTTTAATTGATTTCAGAGAGGAAGAGAGAGATAGAAACATCAATGATGAGAGAGAATCACTGATTGGCTGCCTCCTGCACACCCCCTACTGGGGACTGAGCCTGCAACCTGAACATGTGCCCTTGACCAGGATCAAACCCAAGACCCTTCAGTCAGCAGGCTGAAGCTCTATCCACTGAGCTAAACTGGCGAGAGTTGACATGCTTGTTGTTTTAGATAATTTAGATTATTTTAGATATTCCAACTATCTCTAAACAAATAATATCTGTCCCCATACAGTATGACACCTCTTATTTTGCTCCTCAGTGGGCACAGCTTTAGGTATGCTCACAGTCAGGTGGTTTTGTCAGGGCTCTCTTTGACTATTTCCCTGAGCACACGTAGTATGTATGTATGTATGTATTTGTTAGTTAATCCTCACCCGAGGATATATTTCCATTGATTTTTAGAGAGAGTGGAAGGAAGGGAGGATGGGGAGAGAGATAGAGAAAGATGCACCCCAACCAGGGCCAGGGTTGAAACCACAAGGTATGTGCCCTTTAACAGGAATCAAACCCGTGACCCTTTGGTCCTCAGGCTGATGCTTTAACCACTCAGCAAAACTGGCCAGGACCACAAAGAGCTTTTTTAAATGACACTAATTGTCTGCTGATTGCACTATTGTTTTTTAATAGAATTTATTTATTTATTTAATATGTTTCTATTGATTTATTTTATAGAGGAAAGGAGAGGGATAAAGATAGGAACATTGATAAGAGAGAATCACCGATTGGCTGCCTCCTGCACGCCCCCTACTGGGGATTGAGCCCACAATCCTGGCATGTGCCCTGAACAGGAATTCAACCGGGACCTCTTGGTGTTCTACCAACTGAGCCACACCTGCTGAGTAAGCACTATTATTTTTAACAGTGTCCTGAGGCATAAGTTGTTCTAGTGACTAAGATTAGTTCTTCTCCTGGTTTTCTCTCTCTTTCCCAGGTTTTCTCAGGGAAATAGCTGACCTAGAATTTAGCCTATATCTCTAATGAATCTACCATTGTCCTCTTAATAGCCTTTCACCATGTGTGGCGCTATCTGACACTATTTATAACACCAAAAGTGTTGTGTTCTTCAACACCAACCAGTTCTCTAATTCTCCAGCAACTGGGTGTCCTACAACTCGATTCAATTATTTGTTTTACATTTCTATTTATTGCCGAGACAGAGAAGAGAGAGAGAGAGAGAAATTTTTG
Source organism: Myotis davidii (assembly GCF_000327345.1). Lineage (NCBI taxonomy): Eukaryota > Metazoa > Chordata > Mammalia > Chiroptera > Vespertilionidae > Myotis > Myotis davidii. The sequence continues at coordinate 143,830 of NW_006294772.1, forward strand.
TTGTTCTACTTATTCATGGGTTCATTGGTTGATTCTTGCATGTGCCCTGACTGGGGATCGAATCCACAACCATGGTCCCTCAGGAGGATGCTTAAACCAACTGAGCAACCTGGCCAGGGCTCAATTCCGTTCTTATACTAATTCATCAAATTAATGCAGACCCAACAGGTTAAGGGGTGAATCCTACAAAAATGCCCCCACCAGCCACAAATGCAGTACCCAGGGTACTCACAGCCGGCTACAAATTTGGGGAGTTCTCATGATCCCCTCTTCAATTGTTTTAAAATATATTTTTATTGATTTCAGAGAGGAAGGGAGAGAGAGAAACATCATTGATGAGAGAGAATCATTGATTAGCCGCTTCCTGCACGTCTTCCACTGGGGATTGAGTCTGGAACCTGGGCATGTGCCCTGACCAGGAATGAACTATGACCTCCTGGTTCATAGGTCGACGCTCAACCACTGAGCCTCGCCAGCTGGGCTCCCCTCTTTAATTTTGATAATTTACTGGAACAACTCAGGGAACTCCAAATGCTTTACTTACTATACCAGTTTATTTTAAAGCATACAACTCAGGGACAGCTAAATGGAAGAGAGGCTCAGGGCAAGGCATTGGGAGGAGGGAGTGGTACAGGGTTACATCACATAGGCATGATTGATTAAATCATTAGTCATTGGTAATTGAACTCAATCTCCAGCCCCTCTTATCTCTCTAGAGGTTGGGGGTCAGGGTATGGTGAGACTGAAAGTTCTAACTCTCTAATCATTTGTTTCATCTTTATGGTAACCAGCCCCCATCCTGATATTAGGGGGTCCCACCATGTGTCACCTTGTTAATAATAAACTCAGATGTGATCAAGAGAGACTTGTGAATAAAAAAGACACTTCTATCATTTAGGAAACCCTAATGGTTTTAGGAGCTCTGTGCCAGGAACTAGAGACAAAAATCAAATACATATTTTTATTATACCAAATACCACAACCTCCACTGTTTTCAAGAGCAACTTTAGGCTTGATCTCCACACTGTACAAATGAAGTGATTTCCTTTGGGAAGATTTAGAGCTATCTGTCTTATAGTTTGCTTCTCTTCTTAGGTAAAATATCCAAGCCATGGCTCTGGAGTTTACAATATTTATTTTATATTATCACAGTATATCTTTAAATATTATGTGACTTTGTGGATAATGGAAGAACTTTACAAATGTGTATTCCCCCTCTCATTCTTTCTTTATTGTTGTTTTATATTTTACTTGTACATGTGTTATAATTCCACAATACATTGTTATTATTTATTGTACATTTTTTCTCTTTAACAGTGTTATTGAGATATAATTTATATGCCATATAATTCACCCACGTAAAGAGTACAAATAAGCCAGTCAGTGTGGCTCAGTGGTTCAGCATCGACCTATGAACCAGGAGGTCATGGTTTGTTTCCCGGTCAGGGCACATGGCCAGGTTGCAGGCTCAATCCCTGGTTGGGATGCCTTAAGGAGACAGCCGATTGATGATTCTTTCTTATCATTGATGTTTCTATCTCTCCCTCTCTTTTCCTCTCTCTGAAATCAATAAAAGCATATTTTTTTAAAAGAGAGTACAAAGCAGTGGTTTTTAGTACATTCACTGGGTTAGGCAGCCATCAGACAATCTAATTTTAGAACATTTTCATTACCCCCAAAAGAAACCTGGTATCCATTAGCAATAATTTCCTGTCCTTACCCTTTTGCCAGCCCCAAGCAAACCCTAATCTACTTTCTGTCTCTACGTATTTACTAATATGGAAATTTCTTACAAATTGAATAATATAACATAGTCTTTTGTGACTTCTTTCAGTTAGTATATTGTTTTAAAGATTCATTCATATAACATGTTTCAGTACTTCTTTTAATTGCCAAATATATTTTACGATATATATCACATATTGTTTATCTGTACCTCAGTTGATGAATATTTGGGTTTCTTTTCTTGGCTATTATAAACAATGCTGCTTTGAACATTTGTGTTTAAGTTTTGTGTGGCCATATCTTTTCCTTTCTCTTGGGTATATACCAAGGAATGGAATTGCTTGGTCATTTGATAAATCTGTGTTTAACATCTTGAAGCACTGCCAGTCCATTTTGCAAGGCATTTTACATTCCCATCAGCAATGTTAGAGGGCTTGTTTCTCATCACCCTTACCAAAACTTTTTCTTTTCCACCCTTTCCATTTTAGCCATCATAAATTGTCCTGCATGAGAGACTAGGAGTCTTAGCAGATCTACCTAATACATGGACACAAACCCAAACAGGCAGCCAAAATGGGAAGACAAGAAAAGAGCAAGCCCCAAATAAAAGAACAAGAGAATTCTCCAGAAGAAGAGGTAAATGAAATGGAGATAAGAAAAGTATCAGATATCCCTAGCCAGTTTGGCTCAGTGGATAGAGCATATCAGATATAGACTTCAGAATAATGATTACAAGGATACTCAACAGCATGAAAAAATACTTAAAAACTATGAAAAATGACTACTCGGAAATGAAGGATGACATAGTATTAATAACACAGTGGAAGGAATACAAAGCAGATTATGGGAAGCCGAAGATCGAATCAGTGAATTAGAAGACAGGATAGAAAGAAATCACTCAATCAGAGAACCAAAAAGAAGAAAAAATTTAAAAAAACCAAACAGGAGCATAGCTTAAGGGAGCTGTGGGACAACATAAAACAATGATATTTGAATAGTAGGTGAACTATAAGAAGCAGAAAGGGAGAAAGGGATAGAGAACATATTTGAAGAAATAATGGCAGAAAACTTCCCTAACCTGGTGAAGGAAAAAGACACAAGTTCAGGAGGCATAGAGAGTCCCAAGTAAGAAGAATCCAAACAGGCCCATGCCCAGACACAGCATAATTAAAATGCCAAAAGTTAAAGACAAAGAATATTAAAGGCAACAAGAGAAAAGGAATTTGTTACCTACAGAGGAGCTCCAATAAGGCTTTCAGCAATTTTTCATCAGAAACTCTACAGGCCAGAAGGGGATGGCATGAAGTATTTGAGGTAATGAAAAGCAAGGATCTGAAACCATGACTACTATATCCAGCAAGGCTATCATTCAAAATAGATAGTGAAATGAGCTTCCCAGACAAAAAAAAGCTAAAGGAGTTTATAACCACCAAACCAGCATTGTAAGAAATGCTAAAGGGACTGCTGTAATAATAATAGGAAAGAGAGAGTAGGGGTGGGAGAGAGAGGCATAAAGAATTAAAATGGCAATAAATAGTATGTACCAATAATCTTAAATGGAAATGTATTAAATGCTCCAATCAAAATACATAGGGTTCCCCGGCTGGTGTGGCTCAGTAGTTGAGCATCAACCTATGAACTGTGAGGTCACAGTTTAATTCCCGATGAGGGCACATGCTCAGGTTGCCGGCTCAACCCCCAGTGGGGTGTGTGCAGGAGGCAGCCCATTAATGTTTCTCTCTCACCATGGATCTTTCTATCCCTCTCCCTTCCTCTCTGAAATCAATAAAAAATATTTTTATTTATTTTTCATATATTTTATTGATATTTTTTTAGACCAGTTAGGGCTAAAACATTTTTTTTTAAAAAGACATGGGGTAGCTGAATAGGTAAGAGAACATGACCCAAATATATGCTTTCTACAAGAGACCCACCTGAGAAGAAAAGACTCACACAGGATGAAAGTGAAGGGATGGGATAAAATTTTCCATGCAAATGGAAACAAAAAAAAAAATGGGGTACCAATACTCATATCTGACAAAATAGACTTCAAAATGAAGGCCATCACAAGAGACAGTAATGGTCAATACATAATACTAAAGGGATTGATCCAACAAGATGATATAATCCTGGTAAACATGTACCCAATATAGGAGCACCTAAAAAACTTCTGGAGGACTTTAAGGGAGAGATTGACAATAATACAGTAATAGTAGAGGACTTTAACACCCCACTGACTTCACTGGGTAGATCTTCTAGACAAAAAAAATCCATAAGGAAATAGTGACTAAATGACACACTGGATAAGATGGATTTAATTGACATTTACAGAACATTTCACCCCAAAGTTGCAGAATATACATTCTTCTCAAGTGCACATGGCTCATTCTCAAAGATAGACCACAATTTACAATAGCAAAGATCTGGAAACAGCCTGAATACCCATCAACAGGTAAGTGGATAAAAAAGCTGTGGTACATTTACACCATGGAATACTATGCAGCAGTAAAAAAGAAGCATTTCTTACCCTTTCAGATAGCATAGAGGGACCTGGAGAGTATTATGCTAGCAAAATAAGCCATTCAAAGAAATATAAGTATCACATGCTCTCACTCATATGTGTAATCTAATGAACAAAATGAACTGATGAACAAAATATATCCAGACATAGAAGCATGGAACAAGCCTGTCTGTAAAAATCTCAGAGGGGCAGGGGTGGTGAGTGGTAAGAGACTAACCAAAGAACTTGCATGCACAAATAGTGTGGTGAAGACTGTGGTGGGGGGCAGGGGTGGGCTACAAGAGGTTAGTGGATAAAAAAATGGGGACATATGTAATACTTTAAACAATGAAGTTGTTTTTTTACCTGTGAACAATAAAGATTTTTTAAAAACACTTTGAAAATTTAATATGCTTCAGTTATCTACACTAATAAAAGAGAAACATGGTAATTGGTATACGACCGCTACCCTTCCCATTGGCTAATCAGCAAGATATGCAAATTAACTGCTAGCCAAGATGGCGGCCGGCAGCCAGGCAGCTGATGTGAACAGGGAGGCTTGCTTGCTTCAGTGATGGAGGAAACCAACGTTCCCTGCCGGCCTTGCCAGCCTCTGAGCCTGCCGTTTCAAACATTGTAACAAATATAGAAGCTAAACAAAACCCCAGAAACCTGCTTTCAGCGAGCCGGGATCTCAGCGCTGG
>NW_006294772.1:149720-156904 GCF_000327345.1 Myotis davidii
TCTAAGGATAGATTTTCAGAGTTGGACATTTCCCTGAAAAAATGTTTAGGTATCTTCCCAATGTCACTCAAATGACCCCACAAGCCAATTTTGCAGAAATTTTAGTCATCCTATATAATAAAACCCTAATATGCAAATTGACCGAACAGCAGAACAACCACTTGTTGTGATGCGCACTGACCACCAGGGGGCAGACAATGCAGAAGCTGCCCCCTGGTGGTCAGTGCACTCCCACAGCCAACCTCCCGCAGTCCCACCACCTGGCCCTGGGGCTGGGACTGGGAACCAGGGAGGGGTGGCGGCGGACACAGTCCCTTTTCCAGGGGTGCCAAGGGCCAGCTCCCTCAGGGCCAGTGACCAATCCCCCATACCCTGTTTCTCCCCCCAGCCGGCAGGCCCCGATCGGCCCACCACCCATCCACTGTGGTGGCGGCAAGGAAGGAGGAGGGGGGTTGGCGAGGAACCACAGGGCATCAGCGTCTGGTGTGTGTTCCTTCCACGCCCGGCCCAGCAACCATCACCTCCTCTCCAGCCTGGCCCTTGGTGGCCTAGCCCCAATTGACCTTAATCGCTGGCCAGACTTAGGGACCCCACCTGTACATGAATTTCATGCACCGGGCCTCTAGTCTTTTAATAATACTTTGGGAAATTTGTCAAGTGTTGGTGTTTATTCTTCTTTAAATATTGGTAGATGGAAAGAAAAACACAATCCTGTGTGTATCCTCTGCTCTCAATACTCTACTCCCACAGTACTTCACTGCTGACGCCATATATGTGGGTTTTCCTCACATCAAGCAATTCTGTGACACCAGCTAGGTGTTCTGTTTTAACTCAGTTGTGACTATCTACCAGGAGATAGCATCAGATCCCACAAGTAGAGTGTTCAGTCCTACAACACCGCTTCCACCCCCATTTCAGATGCCAATTGCAAGTCCCAAATTGCCTGTGCTTTTGATTGGAGGTTCCCATGATCCCCCTCCTCAGGTTTGATTAATTTGCTAAAGCAGCTCACAGAACTCAATAAACCTTTTAATTTACCAGATTATCAGTTTATTATAAAAGGATATAACTCAGGAACAGCCAGATGGAATAGCTGCAAGGTGTGTGGGAAGGGGCATGGAGCTTCCATGCCTTCTCTGGAAGAGTGAGTCTTCTAGCACCTCCATGTGTTTACCAACCTCATAGTTCAGAGATTTTTTTATGAAGGCTTCATTACATAGGCATGATTAATTAAATCACTGGCCATTGATGATTAGGTCAACCTCCGGCCCCTGTCCCCTCCCCTCAGGTGGGGTGGTGGGAGGGAAGTGGGGAGGAACTGAAAGATCCACCTCTCTAATTATGGTTTTCCCCTTGGCAACCAATTGCCATTCTTAGGTTATTTGGGGCTTTGCAAAGGTCACCTCATTAATATAAACTCTGATGTTGATGAAAAGGGCTTGTTATGTATAATGAGACAACACCTTTATTGTTCTCATCACTTATGAAATTCCAAGCGTTCTAGGAGTTCTGTGCCAAGAACAGGATGAAGATCAAATATATATTTCTTATTATAAAGAAAAAAACAATATCACAATAGAATTCACCAGTGCAGCTGTCTGGTTCTAGGCTTTTCTCTTCAGAAAGTTTTAAAAAAGATTTTTATTGACTTCAGAGAGAAAGGGAGAGGGAGAGGATGATATAAACATCAATGATGAGAGAGAATCACTGATCGGCTGCCTCCTGCACACCCCACACTGGGTATCAAGGCCACAACCCAGGTATGTGCCCTGACCAGGAATCAAACTGTGACCTGGTTCATAGGTCAGCCATTGAGCCACGCTGGCCCAGCAGAAAGGTTTTTTTTAAATAACTAATTTCATCTATTGTTTGTTTTAATATATTTTATTGATTTTTTACAGAGAGGAAGGGAGAGGGATAGAGAGAAACATCAATGAGAGAGAAACATCAATCAGCTGCCTCCTGCACACTCCCCACTGGGGATGTGCCTGCAACTAAGGTACCTGCCCTTGACTGGAATTGAACCTGGGATCCTTCAGTCCACAGGCCGACGCTCTATCCACTGAGACAAACCGGTTAGGGCATATTTACTTGTTATAGGTCTTTTCAGACTTTGTTTCTTCTTCACTTATTTTTGGTAGTTTGTGTCTTTCTAGGAATGTTAATTTCTTCTAGGTTATCTAATTGTCATACAATTGTTTATAACAGCAAATTACAACCTTTTTCATCTCATGGCAGACATAAACAAATTACTAAAATTCTGCAGCACACACAAAAAAATTATTTTGCCAATATGACAAAAATAGGTATGATTTTGATTCATTCACAATAGACAGATATTGTCTTGTCATTTTTTGAACTTGACAATCTAAGGGAAAAGAGGTCAATGCCCCTAACTAAATAGTCAGGTATTGCATGTTTTAAAAATTCTTGCAGCACACCAGTTGAAAATCACTTATTTATAGTATTGTCTTACAATCCTTATTTCATTCATGATTTTAGTAATGTGAATCCTCTCACTTTTTTCGCTTTTTCTTGGTCAGTGTAGTTGATTTGTTACTTTTGTTATTTTCAAAAACCAAAATTTGGTTTCATTGATTTTTCTCTATTGTTTTCATGTTCTCTGTCTCATTACTTTCCTATTTTTTGCATCCTTCTACTTGCTTTGTGTTAAGTTTGTATTCTTTTCATAGGTTCATGATGTGGAAGATTAGGTTATTTACATCTTTTTCCTTTTTTTAAATATAGTTATTTACAGCTATAATTTTTTTCTCTAAGCTCTGCTTTGGTTGCATCTCATAAGTTTTGGTATGTAATGTTTTCATTTTCTTTCATCTCAAGTTAATGTGTAATTTACCTTTGTTCTCTTTTTAAATCCAATAGTTTTTAAGGCGTGTATTTTTTATTTCCCACACACTTGTGAAAGCCTCAGACGTCCTCATGATACTGATTTCTAATTGCATGCTCTTTTGATTGTAAAACATTTTGTATTATTTCAATCCTTTTAAATATTTTGAGATTTAATTTATGGCTTGACATAATTACTGGGAAAAATAGAACAAGCTAAACTAAAGCAAACAGAAGGAAGGAAATAATAAAGATTAGAGTGGAAATAAACATAATAGAGTATAGGAAAACAAAATGGACAAACTGTTAGCTACACTCACTAAGACAAAGCAAGAACATTCATTACTAAAATCAGGAACAAAATGGGGACATCACTACTGATATTAAAGAAATAAAGAGAATTATAAAGGAATTATATGAATAACTACATGTTAACAAATTAGGTAACCTAGAAGAATGCACATTTTCTAAAAAGACATACTGGCCCAGCTGGCATGGCTCAATGGTTGAGTGTCGACCTATGAACTAGGAGGCCAAGGTTCAATTCTCCGTCAGGGCACATGCCCAGGTTGCGGGCTTGATCTCCAATAGGGGGCATGCAGGAGGCAGCCCATCAGTGATTCTCATCATTGATGTTTCTATCTCTCCCTCTCCCTTTCTTTCTTAAATCAATAAAAATATTTTTTAAAAGATATACTGTACTGAAACTGATTAAAGAAGAATTTGAAAATTGGAATAGACCTATATAAAGAGATTGAGCCGAAACCGGTTTGGCTCAGTGGATAGAGCGTTGGCCTACCGACTGAAAGGTCCCAGGTTCGATTCCAGTCAAGGGCATGTACCTTGGTTGCGGGCACATCCCCAGTGGGGATGTGCAGGAGGCAGCTGGTCGATGTTTCTCTCTCATCGATGTTTCTGGCTCTCTGTCTCTCTCCTTTCCTCTCTGTGAAAACTCAATAAAATATATTTTTTAAAAAAAGAGAGATTGAATTAGTAATCCAAAAACCTCAAAAAGAAAAGCCCAGGCCCAGACAACTTCACTGGTTCGCTACACCAAAATTTTTTTTTAATATATTTTTTTATTGATTTTTTTACAGAGAGGAAGGGAGAGAGACAGAGAGCCAGAAACATCGATGGGAGAGAAACATGGATCAGCCGCCTCCTGCACATCTCCCACTGGGGATGTGCCCGCAACCCAGGCACATGCCCTTGACCGGAATCGAACCTGGGACCTTTCAGTCCGCAGGCCAACGCTCCATCCACTGAGCCAAACAGGCTTCGGCTACACCAAAATTTTAAAGAAAAATTAACAACAAACAGTCCAGCCAGCATGGCTCAGTGGTTGAACATCAACCTATGAATCAGGAGGTCACAGTTCAATTCCCAGTCAGGGCATATGCCTGAGTTGTGGCCTTTGTCCCCAGTGTGTAGCATGCAGGAGGCAACCAAATGATTCTCTTTCATAATTGATGTTTTATTTCTCTCTCCTTTTTCTTAAATCAATAAAAATATATATTTTAAAAACCTTTAATATTCTTCCAAAAATAAAAGAGAGAACATGAAAAAAGAGAGAGAGAACATGTCTCAATATATCTATGATGTGAGCATCACCCTGATATAAAAACAGAAAAAAATTACCAAAACAGAAACTACAGTACAATATTCCTTATGGATATACACACAAAATTCCTCTACAGAATACTACAAAAATAATCCAACATCATATACATATATAAAGGATACCATTATCAAATGGAATTCACTCCAGGAATCTAAGTCTGGTTTGACATCTGAAAATCAATCAACATAAAATGCCATATTAACACAGTAAAGGAAAAACACATGATCATATCACTAGACACAGAACAAGCATTTAACAAAATGGGAACTTCCTCAACCTGGTAAGGATATACCCAAATGTAACTATAACTTACATCATACTTCATGATTAAAGATTTAATGTTTTTTCCCTTAAAATCAGAAGATGAGAATGACTAATACCCCTACTTTTATTCAGTATTAAACTATACGTCTAACTAAGGCAATTAGGCAAGAAAAATAAATAAAAGGCATCCAGATTGGAAGGAAGAAGTAATTCTATCACTATTTATAGTCATGATCTTGTAGATAATACTCCTAAGGTATTATCTGAAAAAAAGCTTTTAGAACTAATAAATGTATTCAGAAAGGTAGCAGAATACAATATCAATATACAAAATGAGTTATATTTCTGTACACTAGCAATGAACTATCTGAAAATGAAAATTAAGAAAATGATTTTAAAAGCATCAAAAAGAATAAAACACTTTAGAATAAAATTTAATCAAAGAAGTGCAAAATTTGTATGCTGAGAAAAAAAACCATTGTTTAAAGAAATTAAAGAAGGTGTAAATAAATGTTAACATATGCTGCTTCATGGGTTGTAAGACTTAATATTGTTAAATTGTCAATACTTCCTAAACTGATCTCACTCATTGTAATCTGTATCAAAACTCCAGCTGATATTTTTTCAGAACTTGACAAGCTGATACCAAAATTCATAGACATCCAAAGTAACCCAGAATCTCCAAAATGATCTTGAGAAAAAAGTAAAAATCAGGCCTCAGAGTTCTCAATTTCCAAATTCATTACAAAGCTACAGTAATCAAGACAGTGTGGTGCTTGTATAAGGATAGACATATAGATCAATAAAACATAATTGAGAGTCTAAAACTAAGCCTACATATTTATGGTCAATGCATTATGTTTTTATCCTCACCTGAGAATATGTTTATTGATTTTGGAGAGAAAGGAACATTGATGTGAGAGAGAAACATTGATCACTTGCCTCATGCACATGCCCTGACCAGGGATGGAAACTGCAACCTAAGTATGTGCCCTTCCTGACCGGGAATCAAACCCACAAGCTTTTTGGTGTACTGCCGACCCTTCAACCAACTTAGCTACCCCCACCTGGCCATGGCAGTTCAATGCATTTTTGACAAATATACCAAGACAATTTAATAGGAAAAGAATCGTTTTTAAAGAAATGGTGCCAGGTCAACTGGATATTTACATGCAAAAGAATGAATTTGGGCCCTTACTTTTCATGATACAAAAACTCAAAGTGATCTCTGGCCGGTGTGACTCAGTTGGTTAAGTGTCAGCCCATGCACCAAGTCACCAGTTTGATTTCTAATTAGGGCACATGGCTGGTTTCTGGGCCTCATCCCTGATAGGGGGTGTGTGGGAGGCAGTCAATCAATGTTTCTTTCTCCCTTCCTCTCTAAAACTAATAAAAAGATTAAAAATAAAAACATCTCAAAGCGGATCATAGTTCTGAGTGTAAGCGCTAAACCTATAAAACTCTTAGAAGTAGCCCTAGCTAGTTTGACTCAGTGGATGGAGCATCATCCTGTGAACTGAAAGGTCCCAGGTTCGATTCTGGTCAAGGACACATGCCTGAGTTGCAGGCTCGATCCCCAGTGGGGTCATTCAGGAGGCAGCCAATCAATGATTCTCTATCATCATTCATGTTTCCATTTCTCTCTCCCTTTCCCTTCTTCTCTGAAATCAATAAAAGTATATTTAAAAATAAATAAATAAAACTTAGAAGAAGTAAACATAGGAGTGAATATTGGTTATCATAGGTAGGGTATGATTTCGTAGAGATGATACCTAAGTATAGCCAATGAAGATAAAACAGATGAACTTAATCAAAATAAAAAATTGTGCTTCAAAAGACACCATCCAGGAAGTTAAAGAAAACCCACAGAATGAGAGAAAAGATTTGCAAATGATATATCTGATAAGGGCTTGTATCCAGAATATATAATGGTCTCTTATGAGTCAACAATAAAAAGGAAAATAACCTAATTCTAAAATGGACAAATGTGTTGAATAGATATTTCTCTAAAAAAAGATATACAATTGGGCACTGTACCCATGAAAATATATTTGATATCATTACCCATTATGGCAATGCAAATCACACCTCAATGAGATATCACTTCACATTCACTAAGATAGATTTTTCAAAAGACAGACAAGAATAAGTCCTGGTACGTTGAAAAAAGATATAGAGGAAGACATAAACAGATGGAAGAACATACCGTGTTCATGGATTGGTAGAATCAACATCATTAAAATGTCCATACTACCCAAAGCAATCTATAAATTCAACGCACTTCCCATTAAAATACCAACGGCATACTTCATAGATCTAGAACGAACTCTCCAAAAATTCATCTGGAATACAAAAAGACCTAGAATTGCTGCAGCAATCCTGAAAAAGAACAAAGTAGGTGGGATCTCAATACCAGACATCAAAATGTATTACAAAGCCACTGTTCTCAAAA
>NW_006294772.1:157654-158735 GCF_000327345.1 Myotis davidii
TACACAATGGAATCCTATGCTGCTGTGAAAAGGAAGGAACTTCTACCATTCGCAACAGTGTGGATGGAACTGGAGAGCATTATGCTAAGTGAAATAAGCCAGTCAATGAAGGAAAAATACCACATGATCTCACTTACTCATGGATAATTGAGACCATTATAAACTTTTAAACAATAATAGATACAGAGGCAGAGCGGCCTCAAACAGAGTGTCAAACTGCAGCGGGAAGGCCGGGGAGGGTTGGGGGGCGGGAGGTAGGGGGGTAAGAGATCAACCAAAGGGCTTGTATGCATGCATATAAGCATAATCAATGGACATAAGACACTGGGGGATAGGGGAGGCTAGGGGACGGTCTAGGGCGGGGGGAAAAATGGACACATATGTAATACCCTTTGTAATAAAAAATTAAAAAAAAAGAATAAGTCCTGGTGAGAATATTAAGTAATTGGAACCTCATACATTGTTGGTGAGAATGTGAAATGGTACAGCCCCTTTTAAAAACATTTAGCACTCTGGTGTGGTTTAGTGGTTAGATCGTCGGCCCACAAACCAGAGGGTTGTAGGTTGATCGCTGGCCCAAGCCAGGACACGTGCAAGAGGCAATCAATGAGTCTCTCTCACATCGATGTTTCTCTCTCTCTCCCTCTGCTTCCCTACCTCCCACTCTCTCTAAAAACTCAATGGAGCCCGGCTGGCGTGGCTCAGTGGTTGAGCATCGACCTATGAACCAAGAGGTCATAGTTCGATTCCCAATCAAGGCACATTCCCGAGTTGAGGGCTCAATCCCCAGTAGGGGGCATGCAGGAGGCAGCCAATCAATCATTCTCTATCATCATTGATGTTTCTGTCTCTCTCTCCCTCCCACTTCCTCTGTGAAATCAATATTTAAAATATTTTTTTAAAAATAGAATTAAATTTGCCCTAGCTAGTTTGGTTCAGTGGATAAAACATCAGCCTGAGGTCTAAAAGGTCTGGGCTTCGATTCCAGTTGAGGCCACATGCCTGGGTTACGGGCTTGAGCTCCAGTAGGAGGTATGTAGGAAGCAGAAGATTGATGATTCTCTCTCATCATTGATGTTTC
>NW_006294772.1:158866-159164 GCF_000327345.1 Myotis davidii
AAAATATATATTAAAAAATTAAATTTAAAAAATGGAAAAATATCCTTGGGTGAGGATTAACAAAATAAAAATAAAAACAGTTAGCAATTCTTCAAAATTTTAAACCTAGTTACCACATAACCCATTAATTATATTCATAGGTACACATACTCCAAATAATTGAAACATGTTTTTCACAGATGTTTAAAGCAGCATTATTCATAATAGCTAAAAATTAAAACAGCCCAAATGTTCATCAACTGATGAACAGATAATGAATGTGGTATACTGTTGAGTGTTTCCTTCCACGACCCGCGTG
>NW_006294773.1:0-977 GCF_000327345.1 Myotis davidii
GTTTCCCCAAAGGCAGCAACATCCAGTTGTGGGGAAGCAACTAAAAGAGCTTGGTCACCCAGGAGGGATGGCAGTGACATGCCACAGTGATGTCATGGTAGCTACACCAGAGCAAGGCTCAGCAACCAGCGGCCTGCAGGCTACGTCTGGCCTACCGGCCGTTTTTATAAATAAAGTGTTACTGGAACATAAAAAATAAATAAATAAAAATAAAATAAAATAAATGATCCATGATGTTTATTAATCAAGAAGTCAAAGTATCAGTGCACTAAAATGTATTATGAGTTATACTCTTATTATGCACTATTATATGTGAACACTGTATTCACTTTTTGTTAGAGATAATAATAAGATAATAATGCCTTAAAACCCCAAATCTCTTCTGGAATAAAATAATATTTTTGAATAAACTTCAAATTCATACAAAACTGACAAATACACAGTCATAGTAGGGACCATAAATACCCCATTGACAGGTATAGATAGATCATACAAACAGATCATCAATAAGGAAATATCAGCCTTAAATAACATATTAGACCAAATGGACATAATTGACATTTAAAGAGCCTTTCATCCCAGAACACCATATTATACATTCTTCTCCAATGTACATGGAACATTCTCAAGGATAGACCATATGCTGGGACACAAAACTAGCCTCCACAAATTCAAGAAGATTAAAATCATACCAAGCATATTCTCTTGAAGTTATAAATCAAGTGCAAAAGAGTGCTTTTTATTTATTAAGACAGACACATTTGAAATAATCTTAAATGGACTCTTTTTTTATTTTTTATTATTTTTTTTTTATTATTAGTTAAGGTATTACAACATTCTCAAATAGACCATATGCTGGGACACAAAACTAGCCTCCACAAATTCAAGAAGATTAAAATCATACCAAGCATATTCTCTTGAAGTTATAAATCAAGTGCAAAAGAGTGCTTTTTATTTATTAAGACAGACACATATTT
>NW_006294773.1:5412-13074 GCF_000327345.1 Myotis davidii
TGCCTATTCGGGCTGTATGTTACCCGTTTCAGCTGCTCACCCTTATCTGCTCCAGGAGAAGGCACAGGACACGTCCCTTTATACCTCCGCCATTTTCCCTCCCCTTAAATGGACTCTTAAATGTGGAATTCTGAATACAAAAGGGAGAAAAGTATTTTAGGTAATAAAATGCAATTATGAAAAAAAGAGAAGAAAAGGTAGGTTTTCTTAAATATTAATTACCAAAAATTTTGTAGCATTGCATAATACCACTACTTTAGAAATTGAATTACAATATAAAACAAGATGCATTTGAAAGCTAGTTTAGCTTTTGTGAGGAAATCGATTTAAATTCAAGCAAAGCTATATTTTATGTGAGAAAATACATCTGAGAACAACTAGTTCCATTTATACACATCCGTGCTCAAAAATATTTCCATTTTGTTCTAAATGCCTTAAAGGTTTATTGCAGTAAGGTTGCACAGAATAAACTATACATATTTAAAATACATAATTAAATAAGTTATCACCATTCAGTTTCCCTGGGCTCCTTTGTAATCACTCCCTTTCACCATTACACACACATCCACTCCCACTGGCTGTCCTACCTAAGGCAAAGACTAGTATGTTTTAAGTTATTATAGATGAGTTTGAATTTTGAGTACATTTATCAATGGAAACACATAATACATACTTTGTTTAGTACGGTTTGTTTAACTCAGCATACATATGTTGAAATTTATTCATACTTTTACATGACCTTTATTTTAATCACTAGGGGCCCAGTGCACGAAATTCGTGCACTCTGGGGTGGCGGGGGTCCTTTAATCTGGCCTGCACCCTCTCACAGTCCGGGAGCCCTTGGGGGATGTCCAGCAGTCGGACATCCTTAGTGCTTCCTCAGAGGTGAAGAGAAGCTCCGCCACGACCGCTACGCTTGCCAGCCGTGAACCCAGCTTCTGCCTGAGTGGTGCCCCTCTTTGGGAGTGCACTGACCACCAGGGGGCAGCTCTGGCGTTCAGCCTCTGCCCCCTGGTGGTCAGTGCACATCATAGCGATTGGTCATTCTGCTGTTTCGGTTGATTTGCATATTAGCCGTTTATTATATAGGATTCCTCTTTATTTCTATTAAATATTCAAGTTTATGAAAAAATTATTTACACTTCACTATGTTCATTTTAAAAATATATTTTATTGATTTTTACAGAGAAGAAGGAAGAGGTATAGTGAGTTAGAAACATCAATGAGAGAGAAACATTGATCAGCTGCCTCCTACACGCCCCCAACTGGGCATTGAGCCTGTAACCAAGGTATATGCCCTTGATCAAAATCAAACCCAGGACCCTTCAGTCCACAGGGCTAACACTCTATCCTCTGAGCCAAACCCGTCAGGGCTCATTTTTTATTCTCAATTATAGTTTGCATTGAATACTATTATCATTATTTTTTACATTCAATACTATTTTGTATTAATTTCAGCTATACATCAAAGTAGTTACAACTTTTACATTTTAAATATATACATATATACATATACACACACACACAAAACTTTAAATATCTATAATTTTATTTGTCAGTTATAACTTAATAAAGTTGAAAAGATAAGAAACACATTTCATAAAGGACTCATCCAAAATGCCGTTTTCTCCCCCATTAACGTTTTCTAGCCCACCCCCACACCCCCAATCCAGGCCTTCACCACCCTATTGTCAGTTACCATGGGTTATCCATATATACATACAAGTTCTTTGGTTGATCTCTTCCCAACCACTGACTCTCCCCCGGATTGCCTCTGAGGTTTGACAGTCTGTTCCATGTTTCTATGTCTCTGGATCTATTTTGTTCATCAGTTTATTTTGTTCATGAGATTCCACATATGAGTGAGATCATGTGATACTTATCTTTCTGTGACTGGTATATTTCCAATAGCATAATACTTTCCTCCATCCATGCTGTTGCAAATGGTAAGAGTTCTTTCTTTTTTAAAGCAGCATAGTATTCCATTGTGTAAATGTACCACAGCATTTTTATCCACTCATCTGATGATGGGCACTTAGGCTGTCTCCAAATTGTAGCTATTGTAAATTGCACTGCTAGGAACATAGATGTGCATATATTCTTTCACATTGGTGTTTCCAATTTATTAGGATATATTCTTAGAAGTGGGATCATTGGATCAAATGAGAGTTCCATTTTTACTTTTGTGAGGAAACTCCATACTATTTTCCACAGTGATTGCACCAGTCTGCATTCCCGCCAGCAGTGTACTAGGGTTCCCTTTTCTCCACATCCTACCCAACACTTGTCAGTTGTTGATTTGTTGATGATAGCCATCCTGACAGGCATGAGGTGATACCTGATTCTCATGTTAATATGCGTCTCTCAGATCATTAGACTCTTGAACATTTTTTCATATGGTTCTTGGCTTTCAGTTATGTCCACTTTGGAGAATTGTCTATTTATATCCTTTGCCCATATTTCAAAAGGACTGTTTGTCTTTCTTTTGTTAAGTTGTATGAGTTCCCTGTATATTTTGGAAATTAACCTCATATCAGATGTATCATGGCCAAATATCTTCTCCCATGGAGTGGGCTCTCTTGTTTTGTTGATGGTTTCTTTTGCTGTGCAAAAGCTTTTTATTTTGATGTAGTCCCATTTGTTTATTTTCCCTATCAGCAGATGAGTGGATTAAAAACTGTGGTACATATATAAATGGAATACTACGCTGCTGTGAAAAAGAAGGAACTTTTACCATTTGCAACATGGATGGAATTGGAGAATATTATGCTGAGTGAAAGCCAGTTGGAGAAAGATAAATATCACATGATCTCACTTATATGTGGGATATAATGATCAACATAATTTGATGAACAAGAATAGATCCAGAGACAAATGGCAGGGGAGGGGGTGTTAGAGAGCAACCAAGGGACTTGTATGCATGCATATTAGCATAATCAATGGACACAGACACTGGGGCGGTGGGGGCATGCCTGGGGTGGAAATGGCTGGGTTGGTGGGTTAATTGGGGAAAATGGAGACATATGTAAAACTTTAGACTATAAATAAAAAAAATAAAATAAAATAAAAAATAGAATAAATAAAAGTTTAATTTTTGAATACAAGTAAAAATGTCTTATTAATGTCCTTTGATGCACAAGCATTTTTCTTGTATGACATTATATACATTTATTTATTGTTGAAGAATACATATTTTCAACAATATGTATTGTTGTCTGGTAGTGATACTATAAAGCTAATCTTGATATATTTAGGAGAATTGGGCAAGTTTTAGTCTCTCTTTTATAAAATGTAACTTTTCCAACCTTACCTACTCTTGTCTCTACAAAAGTCAATTCTTTCTATCTCATAAGCACAAGCTCTTGATGTAAACTTTTTTACTGAACTTCTAAAGTTTATATATACACTGTTTGTGATTCAATAAGAACGTATTTACAGACAAGGTAAAAAGGCTTACTGCTCCTCTGATCGTACTCTGAAGTTAATTTAATTTATATGAAATCCAATTTATCTATTTTTTGGTTCACTTGTTAGGTGTTTTAAGAATCCATTGCAAAATCCAACATCATTAAGATTTTTCCCTATGTTTTTTAAGAGTTTTATAATTTTAGCTTTTGCATTTGAATCTTTCGCATTTTCTGTTAATTTTTGTATATGCTGTGAAGAATAAATTTCAACTTCATTCTATTACATGTGAATAGTCAAATGAATGAGTACCCTTTTTTCAGGAAAATATTCTTGTACTACTGTAAAAAATAATTCAGTATATATGTATGAGTTTATTTATGGACATCTAATTCTATTCCACTACTCTCTCTATGTCTATCCATTATAGCACTAAGCCATTATAAAACTATTTTGCTTACCATTTCTTTGTAGTATGGTTTATAAGAGGGAAGTGTGAGTAATACACTTTTGTCACTCTTTTTCAAGACTATTTTGGTTATTGAGGCTCCCTAAGATTTGGAAACAACCTAAGTGCATTAGATGAGTGGATATAAGTTTTAAGATTGCCCTTTTCAATTCTGCAAAAATATTATTAGAACTTTGACAGGTATTATATTGGATCTGTGTATCACTTTGCATTGCACTGCTAATTTAAATATTTTATGTGTTTTGATAGAATAGTAAACATAGGATATATTCCACTTCTTTGGGTCTTTAATTTCTTTCACCAATGTTTTGCAGTTTTTAGTGTTACATGCCTTACACATCTTTGGTTCAATTTATCCTGACAGCATTTACTTTTTGATACTCTTTCAAATGGAAATTTTTTCTTAAATTTATTTTTTGGACTTCATTGTTGGTATTTAGAAATACAATTGATTTTTTATGTGTTGATCTTGTATCCTGAAATTTTGCTAAATTTGTTCAGTGGTATGAGGTTGTTGTTGTTGATTCTTTAAGTTTCTCTAATATAATTTAATCTAAAATAGAGATAATTTTATGTCTTCTTTTCCAATTGAGACACTTCTTTCTTTCTTTTTGCCTAATTATTCTGGCTAGAAACTTTAGTAAAATAGTTGAATAAAAGTGGCTAAATTGAGTAACCCATGCTTCTTCCTGTTCTTAGATGGAAAGGTTTCAGACTTTCTCCATTGTGCATAATTTTAGCTGTCTGTTTTCCATGAATGCTTTTTATTCCTAGTTGATTTTATTATCAAAGTATTAGATTTTGTCAAATGTTTTATTGCATTAATCGATATAAAATGCACTTTTTATTATCTTTATTCTATGAAAGAGATGTATTAATTGATTTTCATACCCTGAGTCACCTTTGCATTCCTGGAATAATCCTACTTTGTGGCAATATGTAGTGATTTAATTTGCTATTGCATTCACCTTGCTAGTATTTTGTTTAGAGATTTTATATCTGATATCATATTGGAAAATTAGGGTTTTTTTTTATAATGTCTTTGTCTTTTGTTTCAGGGTAATGCTGACATTATAAAATGAGTTATGCAATATTCATTCCTCTTCAATTTTTTGGAAGAGTTTTAGAAGGTTTGGGGTTACTTTTCTTAGGACAAATTCTTTGTAGTAGAATTTCTGAATCAAAATTTAAGCACATTTTAACTTATTATATGTAATTCAATATTTATTTCCAGAAATGTGCCCTTACATGTGTTGAATTATGGTGTCCAGTTAACTCCAGTCATCAAATTGTCATATAATTATGACCAAGTTAAACATTGTTCTCATTGAATGCAAAGCTTTTTTGTTTTCCACTGAGAAAATCAAGTTGAAGCATTACTGAAAAACTCTTTTAGAAAGGGTGTGCTTAATATACCTTTGGGTTTGGACATACCTAAATCTTGGCTCTGCCTTTTGCTAACCATGATTCTTGGGAAGTTGAAGCACTTCTTCATCTTACAATGTCTTTATCCACAAAGAGAGTTTCTAATGCATTTTTCATAAAATTTCAATGAGTTCTAAATCAGATGTTTGTAAGATTATTAGAGTTATATATTGAAAAGATTAAGCCCTCAATCCATGGATATATTGTTGCATTAAATATTCTAATAGCATATCAGTAACAGGTCCTCTAGACTGCTTCTTTAAAAAAACTGATATTTATGTTCAAGTACCTAGTAATATTTTAATGAAAATGGTGGATTCTAGCATGTTATAACACTAACATTATTTAGGCAACTTTATCTTCCATGATTTGGTACTTGTGTTTGCCAACTGAACGGCTAATGGTTGTATTATTTGACAGATGTTGTTTTATAAATATAAAGCTTAACCTTTCACATATAAATTCTGAAGTATCCTCTATTAGGTTTTATAACATAATCATAGTTTATAATGATAACACCAATAGCTACACTATTTTCAGAAGTAAGGTTAAAAAATATATAGCAAATATGTTCTTGCCTTAACAATGGCAATGTTACTTTTAGACACTTAAAATACTAAGTAAAAGTTTTTACTTGAACATTTGTTTTCATGCTTCCATTGAGAACTATTTCTAGATCCCCTAATACAAAACAATTCTGCTCTTAACTATGCTAATAATAGAGGAATATACAAATTGTCAGGGACACTGTCACGTAAGGACCAATCAGCAGGCTGCGGGCAGCATGCCCCAGTAAGGCTGCTGAGGCTTTCATCTGTCCCTTTCTAGACCGAAGACAACAGGGTTCAAGGAGGAAGGGCCCCAGTTTAGTTTTCTCAACACCCAGTTAGGAGGCCTCCCTGGGGTGGATCTCCCCTCCGAGCCCTGCGAAGGACGGGTGCTCTGGCCCGGGAGTCCTGAGGGGAGGTGGAGTGAAGTGCTTTCCCTCCGGGACCCCGCTTTCCCTGGGAACCCGGAAATCCACCTCCTGGGGCGACTGTGCAGCAGCCAGCTGGGTGGGCCTTGGAAAGGTCGACCTACCCATGTGGATATGTACGCTGGCGGAGGCCACGCAGCTGCCATAGTTGAAGTCATCCTCGATGAAGGAGTGGGGGTAGCAGGGATTGAAATCAGCCATGTTGGCAATGGAACCCCTGCTCCCCACCAAATGATGTAGAGCACATGGACCTCAACGTCCTCAGTCACTTCCTGAGCAGCAGTCAGCCCTGACCAGGGATCAAAAACGAAACCTAGGTAGGTGCCCTGACAGAATGGAACCCAAACCTTTGCTGTGGCAGAGGAGCACTGACCCATGGCAGGGGCCAGGGCAGCCAGAGGGGTTTTGTTGAGGGGCTCTGACAGGCAGCCTGCAGCATAGTTGGTTAGAACTTCCTCCTGATACAGCAAGGTTGCAAGTTGGATCCCTGATCAGGGAACAGATAAGAAGAAAGAGTGCATAATAAGTGGAATAACACACTGGTGTTTCTCTCACTTCCTTCCTCTCTCTAAAATAATCAATCAATAAAAATAAAAATTAAAAAAAAACCCTCTGGCTTGCAGAGTTGCTGAAACAGTTAGAAAGCAAAGTCCCATCCCTTCCAATTAATTCAACAAATACTTCATATACTTCTTCAATAATCACACTGGGGATGGGTGTTTGTTTGTTTGTTTGTTTTGGTTAATCCTCACCTGAGGACATTTGTCCATTAATTTATTTTTTTGAGAGAGAGTAGAAAGGAGGGAGAAAGACAGACACTAATGTGAGAGACATCAATTGGTTGCCTCTTGCTGAATCC
Organism: Myotis davidii; assembly: GCF_000327345.1. Classification (NCBI taxonomy): domain Eukaryota; kingdom Metazoa; phylum Chordata; class Mammalia; order Chiroptera; family Vespertilionidae; genus Myotis; species Myotis davidii. The sequence continues at coordinate 12,547 of NW_006294773.1, forward strand.
CCGACCAGGGTCCCAGATTGAGCCTGCAACCCAGGTACGTGCCCTTGATCAGAATCCAACCCAGTACCATTCAGTCTGCCTGCAGAAGCACTATCCACTGAACTGAACCAGCATTTTTTCCTTTTTAAGTCCTCCTCTAAGGATTTGTTGTTTTCATTGATTCTAGAGCAGTGGTTCTCAACCTTCCGGCCCTTTAAATACAGTTCCTCATGTTGTGGCCTAACCATAAAATTATTTTCATTGCTACTTCATAACTGTAATTTTGCTACTGTTATTAATCGTAATGTAAATATCTGATATGCAGGTTGTATTTTCATTGTTACAAATTGAACATAATTAAAGCATAGTGATTAATCACAAAAACAATATGAAATTATATATGTGTTTTCCGATGGTCTTAGGCGACTCCCGTGAAAGGGTCGTTCGACCCCCAAAGGGGTCGCGACCCACAGGTTGAGAACCGCTGATGTAGAGACTGGGAGTAATTGCCTTTTAATAATATTCCTCCACTGAGCACCTAAATGTTGG
>NW_006294773.1:13326-14654 GCF_000327345.1 Myotis davidii
GAGATGAAGGAAGAGTGAAAGAGAAAGAGAAACATTGATCAGTTGCCCAAGCAATCTGACAAGATGGAAACCACAACCTCTGTATGTGCCTCACCTGGAATCGAACCCATGACCCTTTTGTGCATGGGAGAACACTCTAACTACTGATCTACACTGACCAGGGCCTGGAGGTACACTTAAAATTTTTTTTTCAGATCTGCCCTGGCCAGGTGGCTCAATTGGTTGGAGTCTCAATCTATACACCAAAGGATTTCCTGTTGGATTCTAGGTTAGGGCACATACTTAGCTTTAGGTTAGATACCAGTGGGTCAGCAGGTGTAGAGCCAGCCTACTGGTATTTCTCTGTCACATGGATATTTCTCTCTCTAAAAATCAATTTTAAAAACATCCTCAGGGGTCAGTGTGCTCTCACAGGGGGAGCACTGCTCAGCTAGAAGCTGGGTTCATGGCTGGCGATAGCAGTGGTGGTGGCAGGAGCCTCTGCAGCAGCACTAAGGAGCAGCGAGCCGAGCGATAGGGAGCAGCAAGCAGGCGGGCGGTAAGGAGTGAGGGATCCTGGACTGCGAGAGGGCACGGGCCAGGTTAAAGGACCCCCCCACCCCCAGTGCACTGGGCCTCTAGTATAGTAATAATTGTTGTCCTGATATATCATGAATTTTGTGTGCCGGGCCTCTAGTCTAGTAATAAAGGTTGTCCTCATATTTCATGAATTTTGTGCACTGAGCCTCTAGTCTAGTAATCAAGGTTATCCTGATATTATCTGCAGGTAGTTTCTAGATGGTTGTTTCACTTTCAAAGTAACAAATATATAGTGGGTGACTATAAAATGAGTTATTATATAATTTCATTGATAAGTCTGTCAGCTTAAAACTCCAGTGAATATTTATACTAATTATAACTGGGGGATAATTGATTTTACATTTTAGCAGCAATTAAGCAAAATTTTATTCAAGACTTGCTACATGATCAAAACTATGCTAGGTGTTTAGGAGGATATAGAAGAAAAACATAAACAGTTATTATCCCTAAGAAAATTAGTTTACTTGGGAAAACAAGACATATACAAATGGAACATCTAGAGTAGTAAGGGTTGACTTTCAATCACTTATTTCCTGTTTAAGATATATATGTGTAATAGGAGCTTATAAATGTCATATATATATATATATATATACATATATATACACACATATATATATGTTTGATCATTTAAATGATCAAATATATATTTCTCATACACATTTGGTCTTGGTCCATAGTTCCTGACTCATAACCCCCTAAACCCTTGGAATTTCCTAAGTGATGAGAGCATAAGGTGTCTTTTGTTA
>NW_006294773.1:15069-28526 GCF_000327345.1 Myotis davidii
AAGAGAGAGATAGTAACATCAATATTGAAACAGAATCATTGATCAGCTGCCTCCTGCACACCCACATTGGGAATAAAGCCTGCAACCCAGGCATATGTCCTGACTGGGAATCAAACCGTGACCTCCTGCTTCACAGGTCAATGCTCAACCACTAGGCCTGGCTGGGCAAAAATATTGATATATTTTAAATAGTGTGGGTTGGAAGAAGGTATTCAGTCTAAAATACTCAGTAAATAAAGGCACTAACTTGCATGGAATGCATAAGAAACTGTGTCAGACTAGGTATAATTTACTAGTATATGTTAGACTAGATAAGGTGCTTTAGAGGTGAGTGTTAGTTAAAAGAAATAATAGAATAAGCAGAAAGTGGGCCTTAAAAATGAATAAAATTTTTGAATTTTATATTGAATATAATAGAGACTTGCTAAAGTTGTTGAGTAGAAAAATGACCTACAGAGAGTATTATGGACTGAATACTTTTATCCCTTCAAAATTCACATGTTGAGGCTTAATCCCCAATATGATGGTGTTTGGAGGTGGGACCTTTGGGAAGAGGTTAACTTATGAAGGAAAACCCTCAGAAATAAAGTTAGTGTCCTTATAAAAGTAACAAAGATCCCTTATCCTTTCTGCCATGCGAGGAGATAGTGAAAAGACAGCCATCTTTGAACCAGAAAATGGGCTTTCAGCAGATACTGAATCTGCCAGCACTTGATTCTTGCACTTCCCAGCCTTCAAAATTGTGAGAAATAAATTTTTGTTGTTTCCAAGCTATCCAGTCTATGGTATTTTTTACATATAAGCTGAATGGACTAAGAGTTTTGATTTTAGGAAAATTATTTGAGCAACTAAGATTAGAATTTAGAGAGGCATGTTTAAACCAGATTCAATACTATGCTATGATATTTGATGTTCTAACAACTCTTTGAATATAAATGATCTATCTTAAGTTTTGACAAAGCTGGTAACTGAATTTGATGTTATATAATTCAAATATCTTGAGAAGATTGTAAGGAAAAATATTAGATGTTATCTAAGTCTCTATATAATTATTTCTGTCTTATACTAGACATATTGGGTTAGAGATGTTCATTCAATATTCTTTAAAATAAGTAGAATGAGTCACACACATTCATTTTTAAAACATCTGAAAAACCACATTTTCTTTCCCTGTAAAATAATGGTAATTATGAAATACAAATGCATTTAATGACATAGATTATCCATAGAAATATTTTACTTATTGAAACTATCTGAAAAGTGAAATACAAAATATGGCAGAAAAACTACTCCTTAAAACTTGTAAACAGGAGGTCTAAATTCATAGCATATTTATTATATGCTTGAACAGTTCCTGGAACAATAGAAAACTATGCAGGCAAACACTGCTATGTAAAGCAGATGTTGGCCTTCTTACCACCCACTGTAAATGAAAAGCAAGTTTCGTTGCTTGTATACAGATAACTGCTTGTAGAATTAATCTGTCCATAGGGAAAAAAGGAGGAAAAAATAATAATCATGCAGGTCCTGCAGTACTTTAATTACTGGTGTTATTTTTTAATGTAATTTGTAAACTAAGTATGAAAGAAATAATCATTTGCAGTAATATTTTGTGGAGAATATGTTAAATTATAGCTTCAGAACCATATAAACATAATCTGATAAATAAAATATTAAACAAGGGAAATTTTGGATTGTTAAAATTTCCAGAACTATATTTTTAGGGTAAAGCCAGAAACCATGCCATTATTAGAAACTAGAGTACTTGATTCCCAGAAAGTTGGCTCAGAATTCACTTCATTCTCCTCTTTTGTTTTCTTTCTAAATTGCCAGCAACGAATTTGGCCCATGAGGGCAAGAGGACTAAATCATATTCGGTATCACTCTATGGCCGAGTTCCAAATGGCTTAGGTGCATGGCAATAAGACTTGTGGCAAGAAATCTCATTCTTGAGAAATTGGGTGCCACTCCCTTGCAGAAAAATTTAGTACACTGCATGTGGAAATAATCAGTGGCAGACAAAGCAACCACAGACAGCAAGGGAAGCAGCAGTAAGAATTAGGTCAAATTGGAAGTCTTTGCTAAGAAGTTGGTATAAAAAAGTGGCACTGTTGAAAATTATTCCTCTGAAACAGTGATGGCGAACCTTTTGAGCTCGGCGTGTCAGCATTTTGAAAAACCCTAACTTAACTCTGGTGCTGTGTCACATATAGAAATTTTTTGATATTTGCAACCATAGTAAAACAAAGACTTATATTTTTGATATTTATTTTATATATTTAAGTGCCATTTAACAAAGAAAAATCAACCAAAAAAAATGAGTTCGTGTGTTACCTCTGACATGCGTGTCATAGGTTCGCCATCACTGCTCTAAAACAATAAGCAGGGGGTTAGGGAATTAGATGGATAAGCTCCAGTTTCTGGTGCAGAAAATCATGATGGGAGTACCTGGAAATAATCACAAGTCCATTTTTTGTTGTTGTTGTTGTTCCAGGGGACTAAACTGAGGATATTGTTTCAGCCTCTTTTTGCATTGTTTTAAGTATTTTGTAAACATATGTTATTGCAGGCTCAGAGTCAATTGATTAATTGACTTGTTCAACATTGTTAGTGGTTTTTCATGTCAGTCAGAAATTAACAAAACATTAAGAGCCTACTCTGAACATTGCAGTGCACCAAAGGATGAGGGAAATTTCAAGTGGTATATTATACTGTTTTTGCATTTAAGAACTGACCAAGTAATTAAAGACACAGGCAAAGATGTTTGCACTGAAAGGCTTCTTATTCGAAGTGGCACAAAAAATATAAATATTTGGTACAGAATTTCCATGTGGAAATAAAGTGGTCAGAAAAGTTTCAAAAAAGTCATGAAATTGGGTGAAGATTATAAATGATAGGTGGTTTATATGTGAGAAGAAAATGTAAGTCAGATCAAGAGCAAAATGGAAAGAGAAACAGGAGAAACTGATTATGGTTTTTAGACCACAGAAAGGAAATGATTCATTAATTCAGCAAATATGGAGTTCTGACTTCTGGAAATTAAACTGAACAAAAGGGTAGGTTTAAACATTTTGTCATGTAATTAAAATATTATTATATAAATAATATTATAGGGTAGAGGATAAAATATGGCAAGGAGGAGACTGGGGGGTCTGGAGACAGACGGATGTATTGATAATAGTACAATGGCCCAAGCATGTGATGATATAAAGAATGATATAGGCCAGTGGAGTGGGAGAAAAGTTAGAAAAGGGACAAATAGAAGAAATATTAGATAGAGAAGCACCTTATTTCATCAGAGAACACTGAATCTAGAGTCAATCGACCTGTATTTTAATCCAACTTTATTGCAATTAATACAAACTTCATAACATACCTTAATTTCTGAGTCATTCTTTCTTCATTTGAAAAATAAATGAAGTTAATAGAATAATCTCTAAAATTTCTCTATAATTCTAAAATTCCATAATTATAGGAGAATGTGGTACTAGGATTGAGGAAGCTGAGGGGAAAAATATGATGTAACTATAAACTGATTATAAAATGTTGATGTTAAGAAATTTGTAAATTCATTATACCATTAGGCAAATACAGGATTCAGAGGTGGTATTTAGCTTTATAGGAATTTGGTGAGTTAATCTTTAGATGGTCCACACAAAATGCTATAAAACAGCAAAATTATTATATCCAGCAAGTAATAGTAATTACAGGTTTCAAGTTTGAATAAGATGCCAGGAATAAAAATCCATAGATGCAATCTTTGCTTTGCATGGTAGAGAGGACCATAAAAAGAACCATGCAATAGTAATAATCAAGAAGAAAATGCTCTTGTTCTATGACCTTTTTTGTACTTAAATGGAATGATGTCAGCAAGATGATGAGCTAGGAAGCTTTGGAATTTTGTGTTTTTTTTTCAAGGAAACATTAAGTAAATAGGAACAGACTGCATAAAAGGGTTTGTGGGAGCTTAGGAAATCAGTCAAGGAACTGCAGAAAACAAAGCAAATCCTAAATCAATAAATGGCCATGCTTAAAATAGTAGAAAATTCGATAGCATTTTTTCTCTCTTTGGCCTGCCCCTTCCTTGGTGTGGTGCAGCCGGAGGAAGCTGCTCAATTCCTGATTTCTTCTTGGGGATCAAAGGAAACAAGTGGAACATTTTTTGTAACATTTTGGACTATTTGGGAGCTTCTGCAGGACAGGATTGAATCTCAAACAACACAGAGCTCAGATAAAAATAGTTCAACATAACTAAAATCTCAGGATGGGAAAAGTCACTGAAAACTGTAGTAGGTACTGAAGCATGTGAAAGCTACAGGGGGAATACATACAAGCAGAAGCTCAGGGATAATACATTACAAGCTGAGGAAAGAAACAAAATATTTAAAATTAAAAGAAAAAAGACAGAAAATAGATACTTAGTGAAATTAGGACATTTAAAAGCAGCTCTGTATATCGGGGTATTGGAGGAAACACATGCACACACAGGACCAGGAAGCGCATGTTCAGTAAAGACTTACAAAAGTTTGCATGCCAGGCTGCTCAGTGAAGATTTTTTACTGCAATGCCAGTTAGCAAAGACTGGGAGAAGTGGTTCTTTTTTCAAATTTATAGCTTTCAACAAATGACCATAAGGTAAACAAAGACAGAGTAAAACATGGACCATTCAAAGAAAAAAAAAATCAAGGTTCAGAACATGATCCTAAACAAACAAAGGCTTCTGAGTTACTAGACAAATACTTTAAAATAATGGTTTCAACATGAAAAGCTAAAGGAAAATACAGGCAGAGGACAAATAAAATCAGGGAAATGACATATGAACATAATGAGAATATTAATAAAGTCAGGGTAGTTATTTTAAAAATAAATTATGGAACTAAAATTACAATAGCAAACAATTTTTTGGAGAGATTTAAAAAGCAGACTAAAAGAGGAACAAAAAATAATCAGTTAACTTAAAGACAGATTATTTGAAATTATTGAGTCTCAAGAATAAAACAAAAAGAGGAGTTAAAAGAACAAAAAATGCAGAAAATGAGCAGAGTTTAAGACACTTATGGGATACTGTAAAGAGGAATATATGTATTTTGAGAGTCCAAGAAGAAATAGAAAGATAGCTTATTTGAAGAAAAAGAGCCCAAAACGTCCTAATTTTAGAAATGACATAGATCTACAAATAAAAGAAGGATGGATGACTCCAAAGAGACCCACATTCAAACAAGTTATAATCAAAACTGTAGAAAGCCAAAGACAGAGAATGTTGAAAGAAGGGGAAAAAAGCAACTAATTACATACAAGAAATATTCAATACATTTAGCAACAGATATCTCAGGAGAAACTTTGTATGACAGAAAGCTGTGGGATAATATATTTAAAGTGAATAAAGAAAAAAATGTCAACTGAGGATTATATATGTGGCAAAATATCCTTTAAAACTAATGAAGAATTTAAGACTTCCCAGATAAAAATAAATTGAAGGAGTTCAATACAATTATACTTATCTACTATAGAAAAAATTGTTAAAGAATGAAAGAACTCTAGACAGTAAATAAAATCCAGCAAAAATACAAAGTTCTCTGAAATTTTTATTCACATAGAAAAATGAGAGTAAAATCAGCATCATGACAGTGTAAGGCAGTCCTCTTTTTTGTCCCCCATTTCCAAAAAAAATAATTAGACATTCATCCAAGAACAAAAGAAACTTTGTGAGAACTATGAGATCCAGCACCATATGCAGAGGAAACGAGATCAGGTTCACCCACTTGTGCATCTGGTAGTAGACAGACAGACTTCCATATGGACTGTGGAGCAGCAAACCTACCCCAATTTCTCTCCCTGCAGCCATGAAAAATTGTGTGCTGACCTGGGGTGATACAGGGATGAGAGGAAAATTCCAGAAGTCCTGCTTCTTAAGGGCAGATTCAGTATACCATTGGAGCAAAAAATATTTGGGCACAGCAGAAATGGTAAGAACTTTACTAGCAACCATGCCACCCAATGAACCATTTCAGAAGGTTGAATTATGTGGTAGTGGCAACCTCACTGCAGGGGAAAAGTACTATGATGAGCAAATGCCCAGCTATCAGTGTTGCCAGGCACAGCTAGAAAAACCACTTTCTCTGCAGCAGGAAATTGATAAAGACACAGATAAGAAAAGCAAAAGTTAATAAAGGGAAATAGTTATTGCTGACTATGGTTAGCAGAAGATCCACTCACAAGCCTCCTGAAGTACCAACCTGGGGACATCTTTATTGGGTCCACAGGCACTCCTAAGGCTCAAAGTGCTAAAGCCACAACCGCCCCCCCTCCCCCACACACACACACTCACTGGCTGGCTCCTTGTGCATTTTCCAGATCACTGTGTAAGATCAAACTCTGGTGGACAAGGAGGGCACTCAGGAAACAGGCTACAACTGCAGGAAAGTGGAAAAAAACACACGCACAAATTGACCTATTGTGCCATCTTTTGAAAAATAAAAGAGGTTTTCAGTAGCCAGCCTGGTATTGTAGGAACCAGACAAAAACAAAAAGCTTGATTTTTGCCACAAGAAGAAGCTAGAATAGTAGAAAAGTTGTATCTGTACAAAGGCAGAGAAAACCCCATATAATGACAGCACCACTGAAAAAATACCCTGAAGGCAACTAGCAAAGATTAAAGGAAGTATCTGTTACTCCAAATGAGAGAGCAGTAACAGAAAACTACAAACTACAAAAAATCAAGAAAATTCTCCCCGGGAATGCAGGTTCAAAATGAGATATTTACCAAAGATATAGAAATTATAATAAATAATCTAGTAAAAATCCTGGAATTGAGCAACTCAGTGAATGACCTAATACGTGCAACAGAGAGCATATGCAGTAAGAGTAGAACAAATGGAAGACAAGAGAGCCAAGAACACTGAATAGGTAAAGGATTATCTCTTCAACAAGAGGTGTAGAAAAAACTTGATAACCACATGCAAAAATAAGATTGAACCTCTATTTTACATATCTCACAAAAATTAACTCAAAATGTATTTATTTTTTTTATTTTTATTAAATTTATTAGGGTAGCATTGGTCAACATGGACATATAGGCTAAAGAAGTGGGTTTCTATGTTACAAGATCTGTATATTGCACCATGGGGTCATTACCCAAAATCAAATCTTATCCTGTCACCATATATTAATACTCCCTTCTTCCCCACCCCCTTCCTTCTGGCAACCGCCACACTGCTGTTTGTGCTCATGAATTTCAGCCCACATATGAGTGAAATCATATGGTTCTTAGCTTTAGCTTTTTCTGACTGACTTATTTCACTTAGCATAATGTTCTCAGGGTCTATCCATGTTGATGCAAATGGCGCTATTTCATCCTTTCTTCTGGCTGACTAGAATTCCATTGAGTATATGTACCACATCTCCTTTAATCCAGTCCTCTATCACAGGATACTTTGTTTTTTTCTCCATGGCTTGGCCACCATGAAAAATGCTGCAATGAACATAGGGGTTCATATATATTTATGAATACATGATTTCAAAGTTTTCAGGTATATACTCAGGAAAGGGATTGCTGGGTTGTATGGTAGTTCTATTCTCAATTTTTTGAGGATTCACCAGACTGCTTTCCATAGTGGTTGTACCAGTCTACATTTCCACCAACAGTGAATGAGGGTTCTCTTTTTTTCTAGAACCTCTCCAACACTTGCTATTGCTTGTCTTGATAGCAAGTGTGAGGTGGTATCTCATTGTAGTTTTGATTTGCATTTCCCTATTTGCCAGTGAGATTGAACATATTTTCCTATATCTATTGGCTATTTGTATGTCTTCTTGGGAGAGGCATTATTTTCAGGTCCTCTGCGCATTTTTTGATTGGGTTGTTTGCTAATTTGGTGCTGAGTTTTATGAGTTCTTTATATATTTTGGAAATTAAACCTGTGTCAGAGCTACTGTTTGCAAATATCACCTCCCATCTGGTTGGCTGCCTTTTGATTTGTTGTCAGTTTCTTTTGCTGTGCAGAAGCTTTTTAGTTTGATATAGTCCCATTTATTTCTTTTTTTGTCCTTATTTCCCTTGCTTTTGGGGTCAAGTTCATAAAATGTTCTATGACCAAGGTCCATAAGTTTGGTACCTATATTTTCTTTTATGTAGCTTATTGTTTCAGGAATTATATTTAGTTGTTTGATACAGTTTGAATTAATTTTTGTACATTAGGACAAACTATAATCCATTTTCATTCTTTTGCATATGGATTTCCAGTTTTCTTAGCACCATTTATTGAAGAAACTATCTTTACTCCATTGCGTGTTTCTGGCTCCTTTGTTGAAAATTATCTGTCTATTTAGGTTTTTGAATTCTTCATGATTTAGACTAGGAAGGTTAGATAATTCTAGGGACTTATCCATGTGGTTTTGTAAATGGGTTCTCTATTCTGTTTCATTGGTGTGTGTGTCTGTTTCTCTGCCAATACCATGCTGTTTGATTATCCTAGCTCTGTAATATAATTTGAAGTCAGGTAGTGTGCTACCTCCAGCTTCGTTCTTTTTTTCTCAGGATTGCTTTGGCTATTCTGGGTCTTTTGTGATTCTATACAAATCTGATGATTTCTCAATCTGTTTCTTTAAAAAATGACATTGAAATTTTGATGGGGATTGCATTAAATCAGTATATTGCTTTGGGTAACATGGCCATTTTAACTATGCTGTTTCTTCCAATCCATGAACACAGGATATTTTTCCATTTTGTTGTGACTTTTTCAATCTCTTTTAAGAATGCTTTGTCATTTTCAGTATATAGGTCTTTCACATTCTGTGTTAAGTTTATTCCTAGGTATTTTATTTTTTTGGTTGCAATTGTGAAAGAAATTCTTTTTCATTTCTTTTTCTGAAGTTTTGTTTTTAGTATACAGAGATGCAATAGATTTTTTGCACATTGAGTTTGTATCCTGAAACTTTACTGTATGTGCTCATTGCCTCTAGTAGTTTTTTGGTGTAATCTCTAGGGTTTTCTATATACAGAATCATGTCATCCACAAAAAGTGACATTTTTACTTCTTCCTTCCTTATTTGGATGCCCTTGATTTCTTTTTCTTGCCTATTGCTCTGGCTAGGACTTCAAGCACTATCTATCTATACCAGTGGTTCTCAACCTTGGCTGCACCGCGACCCTTGAATACAGCTCCTCACGCTGTGGGGACCCCCGACCATAACATTATGTTCGTGGCTGCTTCATCGCTGTCATGTTGCTACTGTGATGAATCGTCATGTAAATATCTGATGTGCAGGATGGATTTTCATTGTGACACATTGAACATAATTAAAGCATAGTGATTCATCACAAAAACAATATGTAATTATATACGTGTTTTCTGATGGTCTTAGGCGACCCCTGTGAAAGGGTCGTTCGACCCCCAAAGGGGTTGCGACCCACAGGTTGAGAACCGCTGCTCTAATGTCTCGATGAATGTGTACACCAAAGGAATAACACATGCCCAGTGCCTATCCCCGCATCTGGCAGGTTATTTGGGACATATTAGCTCCTTTACAAACATTGATCCCCACGGCAACGTGACGGGCACTGGATGCGGCCAGCCAACCCCCGCGACCCCTCCCCCCCAATGCCCAGACCAATTGGTCCCCACATCTGGGTGGGCCAGCCAGACCCCACCCATGCACAAATTCATGCAGCAGGCCTCTAGTGTTAAATAAGAGAGGTGAAAGTGGACATCCTTGTCTTGTTCCAGATCTTATAGGAAAAGCTTTAAGTTTTTCACCATTTAGTATGATATTAGCTGAGGGTTTGTCATAGATGGCCTTGATTATGTTGAGGTTCTTTCTTTCTATTTCTATTTTTTGAGTGTTTTAATCATAAATGGATGTTGTATCTTATCAAATGCCTTTTCTGCATCTATACATAATATCATATGATCTTTAGCCTTTCTTGTGTTAATGTGGTGTATTATATTGATTGATTTGCATATGTTGAAATGTCCTTGTGCTGCTGGAAAGAACCCCACTTGATAGCGACATATTATCTTTTTGATGTACTCTTATATTCAATTTGCTAATATTTTGTTTAGAATTTTTGCATTTGTATTATTCAGATATTGATCTGTAATTTTCTTTCTTTGTGTTATCTTTGTCGGGTTTGGTATCAGGGTTATATTGGCCTCAAATAATGTGATAGGAAATATTGCCTTTTCTTCAAATTTTGGAAGAGTTTGAGGATAGGTTTTAAATCTTTTTTGAATATTTGGTAGAATTCATTGGTGAAGCCCTCTGGTCCTGGACTTTTGTTTTTTGGGAGATTTTTTTATGGCAGCTTCAATTCCTCATTGCTGATGGGTTTATTTAGATTTTCCAATTATTTATGATTTAGACTAGGAAGGTTATATAATTCTAGGAACTCATCCATTTCTTCTTAGTTATTGAATTTGGTGGCATATAGTCTTTCATAATATTCTAGTATGATCCTTTGTATATCAGTGATGTCTTTGGTGACTTCTCTCTCATTTCTGACTTTGTTTATCTGGGTCTTTTCTCTTTTTTCCTTAGTGAGTCTAGCTAGGGGTTCATCAATTTTATTCCTTTTTTAAAGAACCAGTTCTCTGTTTTATTAATTTTTTGATAGTCCGTTTGTTCTCCATTTCATTCAATTTTGCACTAATTTTTATTAGTTCCTTTCTTCTGCTGACTGCAGGTTGCTTTTGTTCTTTCTCTAGTTCTTAATATATAATGTTAGATTGTTTATTTGAGATTTCTCTTGTTTCTTAAGATAGGCATGTAATGATATATATTTCCCTCTTATTACTGCTTTCACTGTATCCCCAAAGCTTTGATGTTTTTTATTGTCATTTTCATTTGTCTCTCTATATCTTCTTATCTCATCTTTTGGTCCTTCTTTTTTCCAGTAATTTTTTAGTAGTATGTTGTTTAATTTCCATGTATTTGGTGGGTTTCTAAAATTTCCTTTTTGCAGTCGATTTCTAACTTCAAGGCATCATACTCAGAGAATATGCTGGGTATAATTTTAATCTTCTTGAATTTTTTGATGTTAGGTTTGTGACCCAACATATAGTCTAGCCTTGAGAATGTTCTATGTGCACTGGAGTAGAATGTGTAATCTGATGTTATGGGATGAAAGGTTCTATAAATGTCAGTTATGTCCATTTGGTCTAGTGTTTCATTTAAAGCCAATATTTCTTTATTGATTTTCTGATCTCTCTAGAGTTATCAATGGAGTCTTAAAGTCCACAACTATGACTGTTTGTTTTTTTAATGTTTCTCCCTTTAATTTTTTGAGTAGCTCTTTTATATATTTTGGTGCTCCTTGGTTGGGTGCATATATGTTAAGAAGTGTTATGTTTTCTTGATGTAGTTTCACCTTTAGCATTATAAAGTGTCCATCTTTGTTTATTGCTATCTTTGTTATCTTGAAATATATTTGTCAATATATGTATAGCTACACCTGCTTTTCTGTGGATGTTACGTGCTTGGAGAATTATTTTCACCCTTTTACTTTGAATCTTCCTTGTCTTTGCAGTTTAGATGTGTCCCTTGTAGGCAGTATATGGTGGGGATTTGTTTTTTGATCCACTCTACTACTCCGTTCTTCTTTATTGTTGAATTCAGTCAATTTAAATTTACAGTAATTATTGATGTATGAGTATTTCCTATTGCCATTTTATGTTTTGTTTTCTGGTAGCTCTGTATCTCCATTGGTTCTTTTTCTTTGTGTTTCTGTATGTTGTTTTGGTTTGGTGGTATTCCAGATTTCTTTCCTCTTTTTTTTTTTCTAAGCTATATGTCCTAGTTTGTAGATTTTGTGTGTGGTTACCATTAGATTTATGAAAAATAAAATTGTATATATCCTGCAGCTTTTTAAAAATGTATCTTACCTATATCCTTCTTTGCCAGTTCAGACCTTTACCCTCTCCACTTTTATGTTTTTGTTGTAATTAATTATCCTTGTTTATGTTGTAAGTTTGCTTGCTTGTTTGTTTGTGATCTTAGTTGTAGTGTTGTGACCTTATGTTGTTTGCTTCAGGTAGAATAACTCCCTGGAGTATTTCTTGCAATGGAGGTTTTCTGGTGATAAAACTCCAGTTTCTATATTTCTAGGAACATCTTTATTTCTCCTTCATAATTAAAGGATAATTTTGTTGGATATATTATTCATGGCTGGTAATTTCTCTCTTTTAGATGTTTGCATATTTGGTTATACTTTCTTCTGGCTTGTAGAGTTTTTGCTGACATGTCAGATGAAATTCTGGTGGGTTTTCCTTTGTAAGTCACTTTCTTTTCCCTGGGTACTTTGAGAATTTTTTCTTTGTCATTACTTTTTTAAACATTTTTTATTGATTTCAGAGAGTATGGGAGGAGAGTGAGGTAGAAACATCAATGATGAGAGAGAATCATTGGCTGCCTCCCGCATGCTCCCTAATGGAGATATAGCTGCAACCCGGGCATGTGCTCTGACCAGGAATCAAACCATGACCTCCTGGTTCATAGGTTGACACTCAATCACTCAGCCATGCTGGCTGGGCTTTGTCATTAATTTTTGACAGCTTTAATACCTAGTGCCTTGGAAAGCGCCTCTTTGGATTGAGGTAACTAGATATACTGTTTTCTTTTTGGATTCTTGCATATAGCTCTTTCCATAAGTTTGAGAAGTTCTCATCTACTATTTGTTTGGGTAGACTCTCCATTCTATGCTCCTTCTCCTCCTCTTTCAGAATGCCTATAATTCTGATACTGATTTTTCTGATGGCATCAGATATTTCTTGTAGAGCTTTTTCATTTTTCTTCATGCTCAAGTCTCTCTCTTCTTCCCTCTGCATCATTTCTAGATTCTAATCTTCTATATCACTAATTTTTCACGCTCAGTAGTTCACTCCTAATCTTAATTGCCTGCTTCATCTCTAGGGTTTGGATTGGTTCTTTTTTAATATTTCAGCCTCCCTGGTAAAGTACTCATTTTAGAAAGACTCATTGATCAGTTGCCTACTGCATGCCACACAGTGGGGATCAAGCCCTCAACCCGGGCATGTGCCCTGACTGGCAATTGAACCATTACCTCTTGGTCTTTAGGTCAATGTTCAACTCCTGAGCAATACCAGCTGGGATGTAGTTCACTCTTAATCTTCTTAATTGCATGCTGCATTGCCAGGATTTCTGATTGTTTATTTTTTAAAGTTTCAATCTCTTTGACAAAGTACTCATTTTGTTCGCTGATTTGTTTTATGAGTGCATTGAATTGCCTGGCTGTATTTTCTCACAGATCATTGAGTATTTTCAGAACTGCAATCTTAAAATCTGTCATTTATATCATATATTTCTGTGTGTCCCAGTTTGCTTTCTGGACATCTTTCATTTTCTTTCTTGTGATCCTCATTATTGAGGTTATTCCTGGTATTTGCTGTCCTCCTTTGCCTAAGCATTTATCTCTGAACAAGTCTTTCTGATATTTTCCAGTAGAT
>NW_006294773.1:28594-34896 GCF_000327345.1 Myotis davidii
CTTCAACTTTCATGGTTTTTGTAAGACACAACAGCCACACTGCTTAGGGGTGGGGTTTGCTTTGCCCTCACCATAATGGCAACCCCTGACCTCTGTGGGGTTCCACATCAAGAACCCTTCCTGGGGATCAGTTACAGAGGAAAACAGTGGTTCTACTGCAAAAACTCTTGGTTTACAGAAAATATGCTCCTGGACCCAACTCCAAGGGCATTGGAAGGCCAATTTTGGTAGTCCAAGCTGTGGAAGGGCTCTGTGGTTCTGTGTTTGTTTTTGTTTTGTTATTTTGTGTGTGTGTTTTTTTTTGTCTGTAACATCACCGCTGGCCTGACAATTAAGGCCTGCATGGTAGAACCCCATGCTCTGTCAGGTGTCTATTGACTCAGATACTCTTCACTCTCTTGCTTCTTACCCTGCTGGACACCCACCATACTCCCCCACACAGTCCTCTGCTCCTCCCAGCTGAAGGAAGCACCTGCTACCTCTGGCTATCACCCCTTTCCCAGCCAGCCCAGTTGTGAGCTCCCGGCTACAGGGCTATGTCTGCAGGCCATCTGTGCTTTCCTCCCTTCTCATCTCCCTATTTGTTCCAGGTAGCCCACTTTTAGATGTTTCAGTGTGTGGGTCTCTCAGGCATGAGTCTGTGTTGAGCAGGGATTTTTTTTTGTTGAATCATAGTTGGTTAACTTGTTGAAATATCAAGGGGAGAGGACAAGGGGATTTCTCATGCCACCATTCCCCTGACATCTCAAAATGTATTAAATACTTAAATTTAATACTCAATATTGTAAATATTCTAGAAGGAAGCATATGAAAGAAACTCCTTGACATTTGTCTTGGCAATTACTTTTTAGATATGACACCAAAAACAAAGGCAAAAATCAATAAGTGCAAATACATAAAGTAAATAAGAGCCCAAAAACACATTAAAAATGAAAGAACAAACACAGGATTATTAGAGTAGGTAGATAAAAATATATGGGCAGCTGGGGTTTGGAGGAAGTATGTGTGAGATATGACAAATTGAGAATAGACAATGGAGGTGGCAGGCTCCTATATGAACAGGAAAGATTCACAGCCCTCCAATTGTGGTACAACCAGTGGTATAACACCTAGATGATGGAGCCTTGTATCTTAAAGATACATTTTTTTGAGACACAAGGGAAGGGATGCCTTGTTTCTTGCCTAGGGGTATTATATCCAAGGGCTATAAATCCTCTAAACTCTAAAATATCAAGGCACTTAGCTCAGTCTCAGCCAGCTTATTTGCCCACTCAGGTCCTATCTGAGTGTACCTCTTTCCTACATAAAATCCTTGCCTGCTTTTGCTGTTACTTCTTGTTTCTGGTTTGAATTTATTCCTGCAAGCAAGACAAGAATTGGAGACAAAGAATACTGTCTCCATCCAGAGATCCCCTTGACTATCACTGACAGGATGGGAGAAAATATTTGAAAAATATATATTGAATAAGGGGTTAATATCTAAAATGTGGGAGAAAAACATAGTGGACAGCAGGACAGGAGGGAGGGAGGGAGGGAGGGAGGGAGAGAGAGAGAGAGAGAGAGAGAGAGAGAGAGAGAGAAAGCAAATAAGAGGGAAGTGTGTGGATGTGCATGATGGGTGTGTGTGTGAGTGACAGACAGATCTCACAGGAGTCTCAGTGGCTGTCAGACCAGGCTCTCCTGGATGGGGAGCACCTGCTACTGCTGTGGGAACTATTCCAGCAACATGGCTCTGGCACAGAAACTACACCATCTTGAACAGAAGAGCAGGTTAAGCTAGGAGCCAGACCTCACCACTACCCAGACTAAACTTGGACACCACCGTGGACCATGCAGTAATTCTCAGAGTATATTCCACCAAGGCCAGAGTTGTGCTACCTCAGAGGCAGAATCCAGGACCCCCACCTCCATGACTAAGGGCTCTTGGAACCCCTGCAGTGAGTTGTAGAGTTGCATGTCACCTTGCCATGAGCTCTGGGACCCCACAATGAGTCACATGATCCAGGCCACAAGCTCCAGGACCCCACAGTGAGTCCCAGAGTAGCATACCACTCTAGCAGTGGGCTCTGGGGCCTTGCAGTTAGTCACAAGCCAATGAGACAATAGGCAACCCTTGCCATGGGAGCCAGCAGCCCAAGCACATCCACAACAGCTTGCACTATGAGATCAGAGGTAAGTCACCTAGTCAGACAACGTTTGAGGAGACTCCCATCCACAAATGGGGAAATAACATTCAAGATCCTCCTACATCAGGAGAACCCAAATAAATTAAGTAGGGGGCATTTCTAGAACACTCAGCTCAAGAGATCTCAGAGACATCACCACTGGGTCCCACAAAACACTTACTACATAGGACCAACCCCCCAAAATCTGGGTAGCATAGCAGTTTGATCTAAGACATATAAACAAATACAATGGGGCAGCTAAAATGGGGAGAAAAAGAAATCCTCAAAGGAAAGAAAGGGAGGAATCACCAGAAAAAGAACAAAATGAAATGGAGGCAAGTAATTTGTCAGAGAAAGAATTGAGAGTGAGAGTAATTGTTATCAGAATACTCAAACATCTGATTGAGAATTGCAAGCAAATCAATGAGAGTAATACAGAGCTGAATGAGAAATATACCAACATAAGTAAGAATCAAGAGGAAATGAAGAATGACAAAGCTGCAATAAAGAACACAACGAAAGTTTTCAACAGTAGCCTAGATGAATCAGTGAGTTATAATACCAGGGCTGAATCAGTGAGTTATAATACCAGGTAGAAAAAACACACAAGCAGAGCAGCAACTGGGGGAAAAAAAAACAGTGAAAAAACAGGAGGAGAGTCTAAGGGAGTTTTGAGACAACCTGAAACAAAACAACATCCACATATTAGGGGTGCCAGAGGAGAGGAAGCTGAGCAAGGAGTAGAAAAACTGAAGAAATAATGACAGAAAAAAAAAAAACCTGATTTGGGAATAAAAAAGTCACACACAAGTGCAAGGAGCACAGAGTGTCCCAATCAAAATGAACCCCAAAGACCCACATCCAGATACATCAGAACTAAATTGGCAAACGGAAAAACAAAGAATCTTAAATTCTGCAAGAGAGAGACAGAAAGTTGCATAAAAGGGATCTCCCATTAAACTATCAATTGATTTCTCAGCAGAAACACATCAGGCCAGGAAAGAATGGAATGAAGCCTACAAGCGATGAGAAGCAAGGGACTGAATCCAAGAATACTCTATCCAGCAAGGCCATCATTCAAAATTGAAGGTGAAATCAGGAGATTCTCAGACAAAAAAAAAAAAAAAGGCTAAGGGAGTTTATTACCACAAAGACAGCAATGCAAGAAATGCATTGGGGATTGTTGTAAAAAGAAGAAATAAAAAAAATAGAAAGGGAAGAACACGGGCATAAAGAATAAAAATGGTGACAAACAAGTACCTATTCTATATAATAAAAGCCTAATATGCTAAGTGTCTGGTCATCCATTCAACCAATCAAAGCGTAATATGCTAATGATATGCTATGGCCACTCAACCACTTGCTATGAAGTGCACTGACCACCAAGTTGCAGACACTCAGACTGGTAGGTTAGCTTGCTGCTGGGGTCCAGCCGATTGGTACAGAGCAAGATGGGCCAGACACACCCTGGAGCCCCCTGAGGTCCATCTCTGGCTGCTAACCTCCTGCGTCCCTTCCCAGCCCAGTGATTGTACACTGGTGGGGTCGCTTGGCCTGGCTTATATCCTCTCACAATCTGGGACCCCTCGGGGGAAGTTGGAGACCCCGTTTTGGCGTGATCCCTCTCAATGCAGGAGCTGCCATCTGGTAGTCAGTGTGCTCCCACAGGGGGAGCACTACTCAGCCAGAAACTAGGCCTCTACTCAATAATAACCTTAAATATAAATGGAATAAATGCTCCAATTAAAAGACATAGGGTATTCTAATGGATAATAAAATATGACCCATATACTATTATGTGTTGCATACAAGAGACCCACCTCAGAACAAAGGACTTATACAGACTGAACATGAAGGGATGGGGGAAAAAATTAGGCCAAAAGAAACAAAAGAAAAGCGGGGATTTATATATTTATATCTGACAAAATAGACCTCAAAGTGAAGGCTATAACAAGAAATAGTGAAGGCTATTTCATGATACTAAAAAGATCTATACAAGTGGATGTACCTCTGGTAAACATATATGCACTCAACAAAGGAGCATCCAAATACATTAAAAACTTCTGGAAGATATCAGGGGAGAGATTGACACCATTTCAATCATAGTAGAGGACTTTAATGCCCCATTGACAACATTGTATAAATCTTCTAGACAAGAAATCAATAAGGAAATGGCAATCCTAAATGACTCAGCAGATCAGATGGAAATAATTGACATCTTCAGAATATTTCACCCCGAATCTACAGACTATACATTCTTCTAAAGTGCACATGGGACATTTCTAAAGATAGACCACATGTTAGGACATAGGCTAAATCTTTACAAACTCAAGATTAAAATCATATCAAGCATCTTCTGAGATCACAATGGCATGAAATTAGAAATCAACTACAATGAAAACAATAAAAAACAATCAAACAGATGGAGGCTAAATAGCATGCTATTAAACAATGAATGGGTTACCAAAGAAATCAAAGAGCAAATGAAAGGCATCCTGGAAACAAATAACAATGAAAACAAAATAATCCAAAGTCTATGGAACACAGTGAAAGCAATCCTGAGAGGGAATTTCATAGCACTACAGGCTTACGTGAAAAAAAAACAAGAAAAGCTTATTCCTAGGTATCTTAATTTTTTTGGTACAATGGTAAATGGGATTGTTTTTTTAGTTTCTCTTTCTGTGAGTTCATTATTGGTGTATAAGAAAGCCATAGATTTTGGGCTGTTAATTTTGTATCCTGCTACATTGCTCAATTCATTTATTATGTTTAGTGGTTTTTTTGATGGCATAAAAAATCAAACCAACCAACAAACAAAAATCCCATTTACCATTGCACCAAAAAATTAAGATACCTAGGAATAAACTTAACTAAGGAGGTAAAAGATCTGTACTCAGAAAACTACAGTACACTGAAAAAACAGATAGAGGAATATATAAACAGATGGAAGAACATACCATATTCATGGATTGGTAGAATCAACATCATTAAAATTTCCATACTACCCAAAGCAATCTGTAAATTCAATAAACTCCCCATTAAAATGTCAACAGCATATTTCACAGACCTAGAATGAACTCTCCAAAAATTCATGTGGAATAAAAAAAGACTCCAAATAGATACAGCAATCGTGAGAAAGAAGAACAAAGTAGGAGGGATCTCAACACCAGATATTAAGCTGTATTACAAAGCCACTTGCTGCAATCTGCACAGTTGGGTTCAGGATCTGAAGTAGGGGCCAATGCACAAATGAAAACACTAGATAAGAAATATGCATTATTAAGGGGTGGGAGCCAGGTGGTGTGTCTCTTTCGTGAAGAGCACACTGATCTCTGGCTGATCCGCTTTTTATTTACTTGAATACACATTTGCCCTTTAGCAATGAATACAGGCATATCAAAGGTAAAGTTTGGTAAACAGGAAAAGGATTATCATGTTAGGGAATTTGCCTTGGGCTACCACTATCTCAACAGAGGAGGTGCTTAACTTCAGCCCTGCTAACGCCCAAGGTCCATCGGCCTTCTGCATTCCTTGGTGCACTCTCATGATAGTATCGGCAGTGGATGGCTTCTTGCAGCCACTGTTCTCAAAACTGCCTGGTCCTGGCACAAGAATAGGTATATAGATCAATGGAACAGAACAGATAACTCAGAATTTGACCACAAGCCACTATGCTCAATTAATATTTGACAAAGGAAGCAAGAGCATACAATGGAGTTACGACAGTCTCTACAATAATTGGTATTGTGAAAATTGTACAGAGGCATAAAAATATGAGAGGAATCCACAGGCAGCAAAATCTCAGACATATGCCAAAGCAATATCTTCACTGAAACAGCTCCTAAGGCAATGGAAACTGGAGAGAAAATAAACAACTGGTACTACATAAAAATAAAAAGCTCTGCACAGCAAAAGAAACCATCAACAAAGCAACAAGAAATCCCACTACATGGGACAACATATTTGCCAATGTTATCACTGATAAAGGTTTAATCTCCAACATTCACAGGGAACTCATACAAGTTATCAAAAGTAAGATAAACAACCAATCAAAAAATGGACAATGGACCTAAATAGATACTTTTCAAAAGAAGACAGAAGGAAGGCCAAGAGACATATGAAAACATGTTCAAAGAC
>NW_006294773.1:35141-43805 GCF_000327345.1 Myotis davidii
AACCTATGATCCAGTAATTGCACTTCTAGGAATATATACTAAGAAGCTAGAAACATCAATAAGAAAGGACATATGCAACCCTATGTTCATAGCAGCACAACTTACAATAGCTAAGATTTGGAAACAGCCTACATGTACATCAGCAAATGAATGAATTAAAAAAACAAAACAAAACTGTGGTACATCTACACAATGGAATACTGCACTGCTATAAAAAGAAAGGATCTCCTACTATTTGCAACAGTATGGATGGAACTGGAGAGCATTATGCTAAGTGAAATAAGTTAGTCACAGAAAGATAAATATCACATGGTCTCACTCATTTGTTGATTATAATGAACAACATAAACTGATGAACAAAAACAGATCCAGAGACAGAGAAGCATCGATTAGATGCTCAAACTTCAGAGGTAAGGTAAGGGAGTGTGTGGGTTAGGGAGAGAGATCAACCAAAGGACTCGTATGCATGCATATAAGCATAACCAATGGATACAGACACTGGGGAGCGGGGGGAGTGCAATGAATGAATTAAAAAAACAAAACAAAACTGTGGTACATCTACACAATGGAATACTGCACTGCTATAAAAAGAAAGGATCTCCTACTATTTGCAACAGTATGGATGGAACTGGAGAGCATTATGCTAAGTGAAATAAGCCAGTCAATGAAAGAAAAATACCACATGATTTCACTCATTTATCACATGGTCTCACTCATTTGTTGATTATAATGAACAACATAAACTGATGAACAAAAACAGATCCAGAGACAGAGAAGCATCGATCAGATGCTCAAACTTCAGAGGTAAGGTAAGGGAGTGTGTGGGTTAGGGAGAGAGATCAACCAAAGGACTCGTATGCATGCATATAAGCATAACCAATGGATACAGACACTGGGGAGCGGGGGGAGTGCCTGAGCAGGTGGGGGTAATGGGGCGACAAGGGCACATATGCAATACCTTAATCAATAAAGAAAGGGGGGGGGGACAAGAAAAACTTTTAATAAGTTATCTAAACCAAAACCTTAAAGAATTAGAAAGAGAGCAACAAAAAGCCCAGGGTAAGTAGAAGGAAAGACATAATAAAGATCTGATTGGAAATAAATGAAATAGAAATAAACAAAAGAAAAATTACGAAAGATCTTTAAAAGAGCTTGTGCTTTGAAAGGATAAACAAGATTGATGAACTCTTGCCAGACTCACCAAGAAACAAAGAAAAAGAACCCAAATAAACAGTCAGAAATGAAAGAATTGAAGTAACAACTGACCCCACAGAGATACAAAGGATCATAAAAAAAAGAATACTATGAAAAACTCTATTCCAATATACTGGAAACCTTGATCAAATGGATATATTCTTAGAAAAAATATAACCTTCCAAAACTCAATCATCAAGAATCCGAAAACCTTAATAGACTAATAATTACTGATGAAATTGAAGCAATAATAAAAACAAAACAAAAAACCCCAAAACAAACAACAACAAAAAACACCCAGCAAAAAAAACAAAACAAAACAAAAAAAACAAAAACATGGTCCAAACATCTTCTGAGGGGAGTTTTACCAAATGTTCAAAGAAGAACTAACACCTATCTTCCTCACACTAGTCCAAAAAAAATTCAAGAGGAAGGAAAACTTCCAAGCTCTTTCTATGGGACCAGCATTACCCTAAACCCCAAACCAGATAAAGACACTATAAAGAAAGAGAATTACAGGCCAATATCCTGATGAACATAGATGCTAAAATCCTCAACAAATTTCTAGCAAATTGGATGTAGCAATATATTGAAAAGATCATACACTATGACCAATTGGGGTTTATTCCAGGGATGAAGGGGTGGTACAACATTCCCATATCAATAAATGTGATACATCACATAAAAAAAGTGAAAAATAAAAACCACAGGATCATATCAATTGATTCAGAAAAAGCATTTAAGAAAATCCAACACCCTTTTCTGATAAAAACTCTCAGTAAAGTGGGTATAGAGGGATCATACCTCAACATAATGAAAGCCTTAGATGACAGAAGACAGTCAACATCATACTCAATGGGCAAAAACTTAAACCATTTCCCAGAAGAACAGGAACAAGACTGGGGTGCCCACTTTTACCACTCCTTTTTGACATAGTACTTGAAGTACTAGCCATAGCAATCAAACAAGAAGAAGAAATAGAAGGCATCCACATTGGAAAGTAGGAGGTAAAACTGTCATTATTCACGGATGACATGATATTGTGCATAGAAAACCTTAAAGACTCCATAAAAATCTACTAGATTTAATAAATGAATTAGGCAATGTAGCAGGATATAAAATTAATACTCAGAAATCTGTGGCACTTTTTTACACCAATAAGGAACTCTCAGGAACGGAAACTAAACAAACAAATCCCATTTACCACTGCAACAACAACAAAATTAAGATACTTAGAAATAAACTTAACCAAGAAAGGAAAAGACCTGTACTTTGAAAACTACAGGATGTGGAAAAAAGAGAGAAAAATCTACATAAAGTGGAAGAATATATGGTGTTCATGAATTAGTAGAATTAACATCATTAAAATGTTCTTACTACCCAAAGCAATCTATAGATTCACTGTAATTCCTATTAAAATGCCAATGGTATATTTCACAAACCTAGAGCAAATATTCCAAAAATTTATATGGAATCAAAAAAGACCCTGAATAGCCACAGCAATCTTAAGAAAAAAGAACAAACTTGGAAGGATCACAATATCAGATATCAAGCTATAGTATAAAGACCATGTACTGAAAACAGCCTGGTACTGGCACAAGAACAGGCATATAGATCAATGGACCAAAACAGATAACCCAGATATTGACCCAAGCCATTATGCTTAATTAACATTTGATAAAGGAGGGAATAACATACAGTGGAGTAAAGATAGTCTTTTCAATAAATGGTGTTGGGAAAATTGGACTGGTAATGTAAAAAAAATGAAACTAGACCACCAACTTACACCATACAGAAGAATAAACTCAGAATGGATAAAAAACTTAAATGTAAGTCATGACACCATAAAAATCCTTGTGGAAAACTTAATTAGCAAACAGTCAGACATTTCATATAGCAAAATTTTCACTGCTACAATGCTTATGGCAAGAGGAACTAAGGATAAAATAAATGGACTAGATCAAAATAAAAACTTCTGCACTCCAAAAGAAACCAGCATCAAAATGAAAAGAGAACCTACTGTATAAGATAACATACTTGCCAAGGATACATTTGATAAGATGTTTATTTCCAGATTATATAAAGTTCTCATACTACTCAACAAAAGGAAGACAAACATTCCAATCAAAAAATTGGCATAGGACCTAAATAGACACTTCTCCACAGAAGACATACAAATGGCCAAGAGACATATGAAAAAAAAAAGCCCAATATCACTAATCATCAAAAAAGATGAAAATTAAACTGTCGCCGAAACCGGTTTGGCTCAGTGGATAGAGCGTCGGCCTGCAGACTGAAAGATCCCAGGTTCGATTCCGGTCAAGGGCATGTGCCTTGGTTGCGGGCATATCCCCCAAAATTAAACTGTCAATGAGATTCCACCTCACACTTGCCAGAATGGCTACCATCAATAAATCAACAAACATGTGCTGGAAATTTTGAGGAGAAAAAGGAACTCAAGTACATTGTTGATGGTGTAGGTTAATGCATAAAAATCTGGTACATTTACATGATGGAATACTATGTAGAAGTAAAAGAGAAGGATCTCTTACCCTTTGAGACAGCATGAAGGGATCTGGAGAGTATTATGCTAAGTGACATAAGTTAGTCAGAGAAAGACAAGTATCACATGATTGCACTTATAAGTGAAATCTAAGCAAAAAATAATCTGACAAACAAAATTGATCCAGAGACTTGGTATCACGTCACAGATTGAGGATTCTCATAGCGAAGGGGGTGAGGATGGAAGAGATCAACAAAATAACATATGCATATATTCATAACTCATGGTCACATACAATAATGTGGTGTAAGCCTAGGAAGAGTACAGGAGTGGGGAAGAGGAGGTCAATGGGAAAAAAGGGGGACATCTGTAATACTTTCAAAACTAAAAATAAATTAAAAAATAATTTGAAAGGAAACTGCTGAAATAGGGGATAATGGTTTTACCAGATAGAACTTCTGGGAATAGTAACTATCTTCTATTGATAACTTTGCATAGTCAGCTTAACGAAGTATATTGTGGTGTTACCCCATTGCCCTTACCAAAGCTTTTTCTTGAGCAGATCACAGGTTATATTTTGTTTATATATAGTATTGCTTTCAAATTGCTTAACGTCTAAGCTATATTAATGGCACTTGCACAGTTAAATTATAAACATTCAACATCTAACAATGAAATAACCAGTTTTGAACACATATTCCAAAAGATTTTGATACAGATAATTAGCACCACATTTGGAGAAACCCTACACTTGAGACATGGAATGTATTTAGCATTCACTAGTTTTCACTCCCATTTTCCTTTTTTTGCATGATAATGTAGGAAACACAATAAAACTTTTAAAAAATTCAGTCAAAGGTTTTCTAATGTCTATTAATAAGGTTTCACTCTATGTGGGCTCTCAGGGTTTCTATAAAAAGAACTATGCCCTAACCGGTTTGGCTCAGTGGATAGAGCGTCAGCCTGCAGACTGAAGGCCCATGTTCGATTCCAGTCAAGGGCATGTACCTTGGTTGTGGGCACATCACCAGTAGGGGGTGTGCAGGAGGCAGCTGATCAATGTTTCTCTCTCATGGATGTTTCTAACTCTCTATCCTTCTCCCTTCCTCTCTGTAAAAAATCAATAAAATATATTTTTTTAAAAAGAACTATGCAGGTCTCTATGAACATGGCCTATCTGCTGAATTATCCAACATCTATTTGCCTCCAGTAATCCCAGTTATTTTTGTTGTGTTTTTTTTTTTTTTTTCAAAGTATGTGTCTACTTTATTTTCAATTCTTACCATTACAAGGATTGGATTCTTCAGGATCAGAGTTAAAACTCTTTGGTGAGAGCTATCAATTTTATACATAGGGACTATGTAAAAAAATTCAAATTTTGGAATTTTGCCTCTCTGATAGTAATCCCAGTCTTAAAGCCAATGTCTCAGACTGTAAAATAATCCTTCCCACTGGGCTTTGGCACAATCAGCCTAAAAAAAAGGAGAAGAAAAACCAAAGTGATTTGAGCACAGGATGATTTTAAGGAATTATTCATACTGTTAATATGTCACAACAATAAAGTACATGCTGTGCACTATCCATGGAACAAGAGGAGGAAGCCAGGATTAAATGTGATGCATTTCAATACAGAGTAGCAAAATATTATAAAACGTTCAACCCCTAACTGAACAACTAACTTATTTCCCAGATCCTCAGATTGCATTTAATTTCCTCTTTATTTTCTTTATGTGTGTCTACTTAAAATAATCTTTGGATTACTGGCTCACTGAGACTATAAACAAATAATTAGATCAGATTTCAAATTTCTCTTAGAATTCATTCATTAAAAAACATGCAAAATGCAGCTGTAAAAAAGGAGCTCTTACCCTGTACCCTTTGCGACTGCATGGATGGATCTGGAGACTATTAAGCTAAGTGAAATACGCCAGTCAGAGAAAGGCAAATATCACATGCTCTTGTAAACTGACAACCAAGGGCTCCCGCTGCCTGTCACTACTTGAGTCAATTAGGCCGAGACAGGGTTGAATCATATATGAGCATTTATTCCAATAATGCCGGCAGTATGGGAGAGCAGCAGGTCATCCATACAAATCTGCTCTTCCTCTCTCTATAAGACAGCTGCTTATATTGGGTAGAAGGGCAAAGATGATGTAGGAAAGTAGGAATTACAGGCATGGGAAAGTAGACACAGTATAATCATCACAGTCATGAGGGATGCGGGGTGGTTTCAGAGAGCGGGTGCCTATGGGTGCCCAGGGACCAGATTATAGGCAATAGGGGCTGGGGATTGTAAAGGGTGGGTGCCTTGAGGACTAGGTTGTTTCAGCCAAGAGGTTGTAAATCTTTCCATAACGATAGGCAGTTCTCGGGAAAGGAGGATGGACTGCATTCCGATGTTAGCTTCATGTCCCAGGGCATACAACTCTTAGCCAGGTTAGAATGTGCTTTCTCTAATCAGCACAGAACTATCACAGTTAACAGAGCATGATTAATATTTCTTATAATTATAGTTAGTCCCCAATATTCTATTTCTGCCCCTAACAATCTCACTTATATGTGGAATCTAATGAACAAAATAAAGTGATGAACAAAATGGGGTCAGAGGTATGGGTTCATGGAACGGAATAACAGATTCCAGTGGGGTGGGGTTTGGGAGAGGACAGGAAGTGATTAACCAGAGAATATATATGCATAACCCCTGGGCTCAAAAAATAGTATGAGGAAGACCTGTGGTGGGGTGGAGGTTGGGTGGCAGGGGTGGGGAGGGGAGAGAAAATGGGCAACATCTGTAATACTGTCGACAATTAAAAAAAGGGAAAAATAAATTAAAAAAAAACACAAAAATACACTAGGGCTTAGGCACAACCATTTTTGTTTTATGTTTTATATTAGAAGCTTAGAAAAAAATTAGCAGTTGCAAACTGAATTAGAAAAAAGAATCTGTCTTGCATAATTAATCCCAAATATTTCTCCTAAGCAGCACAAATGTGAAATGTTCTCATTGAGCATTTAAAATGTAAGTATATAACGGATGCTACTATTGTAAAAATAATCTATCAAGAAATATTTTTGCTATCCTGGCAATGTTTGAGAGTGCATCTGTTCCTTAAGAAAATTTGAAACAAATTGATACATGCTGGACAGAGCAGAGAATACTGAGAAGGCCTGATTTCCTGGACAAGATTAAAGTCTCCTTTACTTAATCAATGGTTTCTGTTCAGTGAGCATAGGTGCACAGTGAGTTATATAGCATGTTATTAATACATATGACTATTTCTGAGTCTCAAAGTATAGTTTCCTCTTGTTTGCACCTATTTTTCTTTGTGTGTGTTTTTGGCACTGTACGTTATGCGCAATTCAGGATTAAAGAATTCCAGCTGGGCCAAAACATAACTGGCATCTTCTGAAAGTGCATAAACACATTATTTACTCTCAGCGCACAAGACCAGATTCTTCAAGTGTAAAATGATAACATCTCATTATAGCTGCAAAATGCTTTATAATTTAGAAAGTAATTCAATATGCACTATCATTCTTGATTCTTGCAACAATTGTACAGAGGAGACAGAATAGATATCAGCATTCCATTTTACAGATTAAGATATCAAGTCTCATCAATTTATGATATGTCGCAATTCATACAATGATGATTACCACAGGAATAAAATTCAGTTTTTCTATTGCCTAATTCACAGTTGTCTCCTATCTATAATTCATGATACGCCAAAGAAAAAGGAATATTATTGTCCCCATTATCATAAGTAATTGCTTAAAAATATATAGAGAATAATGGTTTCACTTTACAATTTATTAAATTTTACTCTTCCCCAACCAGTGTGTTTCATTAGTTAAGCATCAACCTATGAACCAGGAGGTCATGGTTCAATTCCCAATCGGGGCAAATGCCTGGGCTACAGGCTTTATACCCAACGTGGGGTGTGTAGGAGGCAGCCAATCAATGATTCTCTCTCATCATTGATGTTTCTATCTCTCTCCCTCTCCATTCTTCTCTGGAATCAATAAAAATATACTTTTTTATTTATTTAATCTTTATTGTTGAAAGTATTACTTAAGTCTCCTTTTCCCCCCATTGACCTCTTCTGACCTTCTCTCACCCCCCACCCAAACAGGCCCTCACCATCCATTGTCTGTGTCCATGGGTTATGCGTATATGCATACAAGTTTATTGGTTGATCTCTTCCCACCCACCCTCCAAGGCCTTCCCTCTGAGGTTCGACAGTCTGTTCCATACCTTTATGTCTCTGGGTTTATTTTTGTTCATCAGTTTATTTTGTTTATTAGATTCCACATATGAGTGAGATCATGTGATACTTATCTTTACCTGATTAGCTTATTTTGCTTAGCATACTACTACCCAGGGTCCATCTATGCTGTTGCAAATGGTAAGAGTTCTTTCTTTTTACTACACTGTAGTATTCCATTGTGTAAATATAACACATTTTTTATCCACTCATCTGCTGATGGGCACTTCTGGTATATGAAACTATAGAGTAGACTGTAGGCAGGGTCTACAAAGTATATATAATCTGCATCCTTCACATTCAGAGTCTGTAAATTTCTTTTTATTTTTTAAATATATTTTTATTGATTTCAGCTATTTCCAAATCTTAATAAACATATTTTTTTAAATTAAATCTTTATTGTTCAGATTATTACAGTTGTTCCTCAATTAAATCTATTGTTCAGATTATTACAGTTGTTCCTCTTTTTTACCCCCATAGCTCTCCTCCACCCAGTTCCCACCCCACCCTCTGCCCTTACCCCTCCAAATGTCCTCATCCATAGGTGTACGATTTTTTTCCAGTCTCTTCCTGCACCCCTACACCCCTTTCCCCCCAAGAATTGTCAGTCCACTCCCTTTCCATGCCCCTGGTTCTATTATATTCAACAGTTTACTCTGTTCATCAGATTTTTAAAAAAAAACTATTTCATTGATTTTTTAC
>NW_006294773.1:45168-65434 GCF_000327345.1 Myotis davidii
GAAAGATGCCCTCAAGTTCTGAGTTCTGCCCACTGCCAGACAGTCCAGTTTCTCCCTGTATGAGTCCTGGGTCCCCAGAGACTTCCCGGAACTGGAGTGCAGAGCAGTCAGGAGCTTGTGATTCCCTCTTGATTCAAAAAGAAAGCCGAGTCTCTGCCTCAGTACCTCTGCACTTTACTTCCACAGCTCCTCTGAGTCTCAGTGTGCTTTTTCTCTTTCCTTCTAATTGTAGAATTTCCACTCAGCCAGACTTCCTGTAGTTCTGGATGTTGTCCGTTTTGACTTTTCGTTGTATTTTTGAAGTTGTTGTGGGAGGCAATTTCTGGTGTTTACCTATGCCACCATCTTGGTTTCTCAATAAAAATATATTTTAAAAATAAAAATAAATTTACAGTCTCTTTGAATGTGGAGGATGCAAGTTCTATATTCTTTGTAGACCCTACAGTCGACTCTATAGTTTCATATACCAGAGGTGTTCAATCACTTGAATTGAGTGTTGCTAATTAATTTATTAATAAGTACTGGGCACAATGCAATGAGAACAGGCCAGAGTCAATTCTAGAACAAAGAAAAATAGTAACTTAGAACAGCTAAGTTAGCTTGTTTTGAATAGATTTCCCTGGAAAATGGAACCTAGTCTCAATCTCAGGGAGTATATATTCTTATCCAGAATATAATTTTTTGCCCTGGGTATTGAGACAGACTGCTACATGATCACTCCCAAATAAAATTTTGCGATTTTGCGTTATTTCTACCCTACAACTGTTTAAGATATGTTTTCACCAATATGAAATGAAAGCTCAAATTGTACTATAAGTTTCTTAGAATCTATTGAAAAAATCCTATTTAATTCAAAAAGATAAAAAAGTTAAATATTTTTATTAAAGTGCCTTAGATTTTATACCTTTAATATATCTCTTCTGTGAAAGCTTAATTATATTAAAAAAATTTATTTTGTAAGCATTTTATTATTTTCCTGAGGAAAATAAATCATTTACATTGTCATATTTTAACATTCACTCAATAAAATAGGCTATCTCACAGCTCCACCAGGTTTTTTTGTTATTACATATTAGAGGCCTGATGCACGATTTTCATGCAAGAGGAGGCCTTCCTTCCCCCACTTGCTGGCATTGGCTTCCCTCTGGCACCGGGGGCCCTGGCTTCCCTTGCAGCTCTGGCTTCGTCCAGAAGGTTGTCCAGAAGGATATCTGGTTTAATTAGCATATTATGCTTTTATTATTATAGATTGATGATAATAGAGAATCCCCTCTCACGGAGCCTAAAGGTTGTCACTTCAATATATGGTGTGAAGCATCACCAAGAATACTGATAGTGAAGATGACTGCTAAAGGTTGGAATTGAAAGAAGTACCCATAATTTGAGCTAATTATGGATTTCCAAACCTTTTGAAAAATTGTAGAAGTATGCACTGCCAATTTGGCTTAACTACAATTAGTTTCTTTTATTTGAAGTAAAATGTCCTTAAAACCTTTACTTAGAAAATGTGTAAAACAAGCATAAAACATAACAGTTCATATCTATTAATCTAAAATATAGATATATTCCTATATATGGGGAGCCTGGGCAGTATCAAATAAAACAACATTTAGTTTCTGTCTACAGTGAACAGTTCAAACTCCATCATTGTGCCGGTTGTGATTAAGAATGATGCAGTACATCATCATTGTCAACACTTTTCAGCCAATGTAAACCTTAGTTAGAAATTTACTTGTCAGAGAAAAATACGCCTTTGATTTCTATCACACTTTCACAGTAATTGCTGTCATCACTGGCAGGTTATTATTACAGTTGAATAGAGTTTCAGCAATTACTTTCGCACAGATTCTAACAGCATTTAGGTTGAAGGATATTCTGACAGTTTGAATACTCCTGACAACAATTACCTTTTTTCCAGTCAACACTGATTCAGGAAAATTAAAAATTAAATCTGTTCAGAGGAAACACTTATGTATGTCACTAGTAAGTAGGCTGATACAAAAATGTGTAAATTTCAGAATGACTTAGAATTTTTTTAAGTTAATTTTTTACGTATGTGTTTTTGAAAATCAGCATTAAAGGAGATATAAACCATACTGGTTAGATTAATAGTAAATGATATGGAATGATTGAGGCAGTCCTCAATCTAATTAGTAACAGAAACTACTGTATTGGTGTGATGTAAAAAATGTGTCCATGAGAAAAGCATAGATGTGATAATTTATATATGCATGCCTTTATTTACCTATGCATATGATTGTAAATGTGTTAATTAAATGGAGACAAAGTACATGGACATGCTCACATTTTTCACATTATAACTGTCTGTTTATGCATAGTGAAAAGGAGAATTGATGTAATTAATCAGAACAGATAAGACCATTTATTTTGGCATGAGTTTTTGAAAAACCTAGATAATTGAGACCAGAGATTTTTAAATGTAAGGTATTCAGATAATCACTTAAATAAATTCTTTATTGAGTTTTGTGGCACACACTTAAAAATAACCAAAGTACAGAATCATATTGAAATCTTCACATATTAACTAAAACAACCATCACTTTAGGAAGATATTTATACATGAAAGCAAAGTACAAAACGTTAAAAAAGAATGCACATAAGGCTTCTAAATAGATCTAATTAAAATGCAGGTTTCAGATGCAAGAATAAGGAATACATAGAAAGCAACAATATCAAAAATTATATTTACATAATATGTAATATAAATGCTTCCAATGAATAATAGCCTGTTACACCAAATTATTGGGGCGGGGGAGGGGGGATAAAGACCAAAGACCAAATATGAGAACAAGTAAGTTATTTTCCATGTTGTAAAAATACTTCCATTAGGTTTTTGGAAAACTAAATGATCTACCCAAAATAATAATATAGGAAAAACTAAAATTAAATGCCATGAAATTCCATGTGCTACAAAATGCTAAAAAGCTACATTTCACCCATTAAGGGTAATGTATATGTGGAAGCAAGTTACGCATATGATTCTGACTTAATTGTGTTTTGTTATAAAGTGAAGGAAGAAATCAGTCAACCTGTATTGAGGAATTCAATAGAAATTATTTTGAGTATTTTCTAAAATATTAATTAAGGTTTTTCAATAGAATATCAGATCAACAAAATTTATCACATCCAATTAATCCTATATAATAAATAATCAATATGCTAATTAGACCAAACAGCAGAATGGCCATCCAGACGATCTCCTGGACAACCATCCTGATGACCTTCCAGCCAAAGCTGGGGTTGCGAGGGGCTGCAAGGGGCTGTGAGGGGATGCGAGGGCCGAGCCCATTGCATGAATTTTGTCATCAGACCTCTAGTAATGTTAATAAGCAAATTCTCTCATTTACTAGTATAGCAAACACTAATAGATTCTTGAAAGCTTTAAATATTTTACATATACAAAATATCCTCACGGCCAACATACTTTACATTCCTCCATAACTGTCTCATTCAG
Source organism: Myotis davidii (assembly GCF_000327345.1). Classification (NCBI taxonomy): domain Eukaryota; kingdom Metazoa; phylum Chordata; class Mammalia; order Chiroptera; family Vespertilionidae; genus Myotis; species Myotis davidii. The sequence goes on from NW_006294773.1 coordinate 48,644, forward strand.
TACTAATTTTCCTGCTTATCAACTACAGAAATATCTACACAAATATGTGCCAGCTTATTCTTACTGCAGTGCCGTAAGAAAGTTTATCTGAATTATGCAGCTCATCAGTATGGTGATATAAAATTTGAGCAATTTACTCTAAATGATTTATCATTAATCATTTAAGGAATTTATTCTATATCAAGGATTGTAAGTAGGATAATTTTGCATCTGTGCTGACATGTGAGGTACACTGGACTGATGAATACTTTGCAATAAGCCAGCTGGTATATATATTTGACCTGCAGGTTTTCCAAGGTTTAGAGGTGGGCAGACAACATTGGGAAGTTGTTTGGTTAAATACAGTCTATTCTAAAATCAAAGCAACTAGAGGAGCCAAGATGGCTGTGAAGTAGTTGGAAGCTATACTGACCGCTTTCCAGCACCAAACCAAATTTACAAATAAATTATAGATCAATTAACCTGAATAACCAAATGAAGACTAGATGAACAAAAGTTTTATTACCAAGGATTACAGAAAAAGCCACATAAAAATTGGTAAGACAGGCAGAGACACATAAAGGTCTGCCCCCAGACCCCCACCCCCCTACACATGAGGTTGATAAGTCAGAGGGATATCTCAATTGTAAGGATTCCCCTTGAGGAACCTGGGGTTTCAGTCTCACACTGGGCTCCCCAGCCCAGAGCAACAGAGTAATGAAAGGAACCCACATAACATCTGACTGTGAAAATCAGCTGGGATTCTGTATGCCAACAGAGAGATGGGAGTCTTCTAGAAACCCAAGTGCTCTCTTTAAGGGCTAGAACACAGAATATAATTTTCAGGCTCTCACCCAGGGCTCTGGTGTAGAGAAGGCAACTCAGAGAAAACTAGAGTCTTTAAAGAAGAACTGGGTACATGATCATGAGGAAAGAAATGAAGGGTCAGCTGCCAAGATCCCTGTGCTGAGTCCCTATCCCACATTGCCCACAGACACTATCTTAGCTGCATCAAACACTACCATCCATAGAGCAACAGCAACAGCCTGGGGGTGGGGTGTTAAAACAGTTCTCCAACTCCCAATGGTCTCACCCTACCAAACTTGTGACCAGCAGAAATGTTTGCTATAGCTTGGGTGCAGTGCACAATGCCTTGGGGAACAATTGAGTGATTCAGGAGAACCTAGGAGTCATCAGAGACTCAGTCAGTCGTTAAATTGTGTGGCTCTGGAGCAAGGACACCTGTACATACTACCTGAGCCTGTCCCACTACTGGAGACTCACTAGTCTCATTGACCTGATTCTTGGTGGCCCTGCTCTTTTGAGCTTTTCTTTCTTTTTTTTTTCTTTTTTCTTCTTTTTTTTTTTTTTACCTGGAGAAAAATTGGATGACTGCAACCAGCCAGGACGCTCAATGAGGTTTTATTTCTTGAGGAGCTCTTGTCAGAGAGTTGGATAGACACTGAGTTATGTAAGTCCAGAGTGGGGTGTATTTTCCACCTCTGTGTACCAATGGCACCTGACCACCAACAGGAGACCCACTACTCCTGGCCTTCTGACTCCAGGTGGCTCAGCCGGCTGAACTCAAGACCTGCAGAAAAGTTTGCTGGCTGTACCCAGCCTAGACCTGTGGTGCACTTCTTAAAAAGCTCTTGGAAACTTGAATAGACACTGAGTTGTGTAATTCTGGAGCTTAGGGCCATTATCCACCCTGGTAAGCCACTAGCACCAACCCAAACAGGAAATGAACTAGCCCTGTCATTCAGAATCCTGGTGATCCCACCCTACTGAGCTTGCTTTCTACAGAGAAGTCTACTTCTTCAACCAGCTTGGACCTACAGTGTGCTCTTTATGGAAAAGCTCTGGTTGGAGACACAGGCAGAGACTTAGTGGTATGGCTCTACCTGAGCAATGCCAACCCCAAACAGGAGATACAGTAGCTTTGTCCTCCCTGCACCCATGTAATAAGAAAAATATTGTGATATGGATAAGATTTCAGCCTTGATTGTGAATTTCCTTGTTCAGGTATTAAATGATACCCTTTCCAATTTATATTAAAAATATAAAATTTTTCTTAGAATTATAATGTACTATACCTCCCCATTTCTTGAATAAATGTTTTTGCTGCATGAAAAATAATTCTTCACCTAAAAGGGCACTTTGTATTAATCTTATATCAATATGTTTTATTATTTTTTTAATATGGGTTTTCTGGATTCCAAAATGGCAATAGATTAAGTGGAAGCTACACTGATACACTCCCAGGACCAAATTAGAATTACATCTAAAAACCAGAAAAAAAAATATTCTGAATAATCAACTGAAGATGAGCTGGAAAGAACCCTGATAACCAAGATGGAAAGGGGAGACCAAATAGAGACTGGTAGGAAGGGTGGAGGCAAAAACGGGCTGGCTAGGCTCCTACAGACAACAGCTGAAGTTCTTGAGGGATATCTCAGCTGTGGGTGTTAGGGGTTACCACTGACAACTGTAGGTTCTAAACCTGTGAAAAGCAACAGGGTTGCTGTTTGCCAGAGAGAGCATCTGGAAATGCAGGCCTCCTCTTAAAGGGCCAATGCAGCCACTCACCCTAGGTTCTGGAAGAGGGAAGACAGAGTAGACTAGATCTCTGTGAGCAGATTACAGGGTTGGGGGCTCTGGGGTTAAAGCTCAGAAGGCAGCCACCCGTTTCCTGTACTGAGTCCTATTAAAGAGGTCATCTCATTCTGGCAGACTTTTGTACTAATCTTATGAAACTTTTGCATAGTGGGGAAGCAATTGCCCAACCCTGTTGGAAAACCTCTTACCCCACCCTGTGGTAAATAGCCTGAGACTAATCAAGACTAAATAACAATCAAACTGCAGGCAGAGGTGGGTCTCTGGAGGATTTGAGTCTATGCCCGATTTAATGCTGGGTCAAGGGCTAGGAAAAAAAGACTTTGTTGCACATCTTGGTCCTTTACAAAGGCAGCTAGCCCCAATAGAGGGAAACACAGGTTGTGGATTGCTTATAGCTCCAAACAGAGTACACAGAGCCAGTCACAAACAGTGTCTGACATTATTCTGCACTAGAGATTGGGAGTCATAGCAGATCTACCTAATACATAGACATAAATCCAAACAGGCAGCCAAAATGGAGAGATAATAAAAGAAGCCCCAAATGAGAGAATAAGAGCATTCACCAGAAGAGCTAAGTGAAATGGAGATAAGAAATTTATCAGATATAAAGTTCAGAATAATGATGGCAAGGATGCTCAAAAGGATGAGAAAAATAACTATGAAAAAAGACCAGTAGAAAATGAAGAATGACATAGCAGCAATAAAGAACACATTGGGAGCAATACACAGCAGATAAGAGGAAACTGATTATCAGATCAGTGAATTAGAAGACAGGGTAGAAAAAAATAACTCAATTAGAAAAACAATATAAAAAAAGAAGGGCAGTTTAAGGGAGCTGTGAGACAACATGAAATGTAAAAATATTCAAATCATACGAGTAATAGAACATGAAGAAAGTGAGAAAGGAATAGAGAATATGTTTGAAGAAATAATGGCAGAAAACTTTACTAACCCAGTAAAGGAAAAGATCACACATGTTCAGGAGGCCCAGAGAGTCCCAAGCAAGGAGAACCCAAAGAAGCCCACATCCAGACACATCATAATTAAAATGCAAAAAATTAAAGACAAAAATCTTAAAGGCAGCAAGAGTAAAGCAATTTGTTACCTGCAATGGAGCTCCCAAAAGGTTGTCAGCTGATTTTTCATCAGAAACACTACAGGCCAGAATGGAATGGCATAAAGTACTCAGGTAATGTAAGACAAGTATCCAAAACCAAGATAACTATATCCTGCAAGTCTATCATTCAAAATAGATGGTGAAATAAATTTGCTGTCTACAAGAGAACCACCTCAGAACAAAGAACTCACACCATGGAATTGCCTTTTACCTAATGATCCCACTTCTAGGAATATTTCCTAAGAAAACCAAAACACCAATCAGAAAGTATGTATTCCTCCCTATGTTCATAGCAGCACAATTTACAATAGCTAAGATTTGGAAATAGCCCAAGTGCCCGAGAGTAGATGAATGGATAAAAATCTGTGGCACATTTACACCATAGAATACTATGCAGCAATAAAAAGTACAATCTCTTACCCTTTGAGACAGTATGGAGGAACCTGGAGAATATTCTGCTAAATGAAATAACCCAGTCAGCAAAAAGCAAGTATCACATGATCTCACTCAAGTGTAGAATCAATTGAACAAAATAAACTGATGAATAAAAAATAGATCCAGAGACATAGAACCATGGAAGAGTCTATTGATTCTCAGAGGGAAGGCAGTGGTGGTTGGGTGTGTGGGTGTGTGGAACGGAAGAGATCAACCAAAGAACTTGCATGCATATTATATGCATAATCCATGGACACAGACAATAGGGTGGTGGAACCCTGGGGAGAGGCGGTCTAGAAGGGGTCAATGGGGAAAAAAAGGAGACATATATAATACTTTCAATAATAAATATTTTTTAAAAGGTTAAAAAAAACACATTGGTTTTCTAGCAGTGGCCAGGTAGTTCAGTCTCTCTCTCTCTCTTTCTAAAATGAATAGGTAGTGTGGGCATGATGGCTCAGCAGTTGAGCAATGACATGTAAACCAGGAGGTAATGGTTCAGTTCCCGGTTGGGGCACATGTCTTGGTTGCAGGCTGCATCCCCAATGGGTGGCATGCAAGAGGCAGCCAATCAATCTCTCTCATCATTGATGTTTCAATCTCTCTCTCCATCTCCCTCTCAGAAATCAATAAAACTATATTTTTAAAAAATAAAATCAATAAGTAAACAATTAACAAAAAGTGGATCCTGGCTGGCTTGCTCAGTGGTTAGAGCATTGGCCTGTAGACTGAAGGTTTGCGGGTGCAATTCTTGGTCTAGAGCACGTACCTTGTTTTCAGGTTTAATCCCTGGCTCTGGTCAGAGTATGTGCAGGAGGCAACCAATCAGTTGATGTGTCTCTCTTACATTAATGTTTCTCTCTCTCTTTCCCCTCCTCCCTCATCTCCTTGGGTAAGGATTAAAAAAATATGATAGATTTTTCTGATATTACAAAATAACAACAACAAACAAGGTTGGACAAAAGCAGACCAAGAGTTGTTCATCTGAAAAATACAATAATAAATAAATAAATAATACTACAAAAATACACTATGTTTTGCATACTCACAACTGTAAACCTACATTTCCCACTACTGCATAAAGTGCAAGTTTGGTGTTTGAAATGGCTTTTAGAAAAGCAATTTTTAAAAAATTATTGAATTTATTCAGGTGACATTGGTTAATAATATTATATAGGTTCAATGTGTACAATTTTATAATACATCATCTGTATATTATGTTCCTTGCTTACCACTAAAAGTCAAGTATCTGTAGGTCACAATTTATAACAGGAGAACCAAGATTGTGGTGCAGATAAACCTGGAACTCGCCACCTCCCACAACCACATCAAAATTACAACCAAAATATAGATCAATCATCATTCAGAACTTCCTGAAAGCGGGCTGAATGGAAGTCTTACATCTAGAGAAGTAAAGAAAATACATCTAGACAGGTAGGAGTGTAGTGGCGCAGAATGGGTTGTTCTGACCCCACTAGTGGTGTTTTTTTGTTATTGCTTTTGTTTTTAATACTTTATTGTTGAAAGTTTTACGTATGTCTCCTTTATCCCCCATTGACCTCTCCCCACCCACTTCCCCCCTACACATGCCCCCACACCCTTATTGTTTGTGTCCATAGGTCATGCTCATATGCCGGCATACAAGTACTTTGGTTGATTTATTACCTCCCTCCCAGTTTCCCCTGCCTTCCCTCTGAGGTTTGACCATCTGTTCAATGCTTCTATGTCTTTGGATCTATTTTTGTTCATCAGATTGTGTTGTTCATTATATTCCACAAATGAGTGAGATCCTGCCGGAGTTCTTGTTCCAGCATTAGGAAGGGTTCATGAAATCTGGAGAAGGTTATGTGTAGATTAAATAGGAGTCCAGAGACAAAATATAAATTTGAAAGGCATTTGGGGGTCAGAGGAACCTAGTGTAAAGGAAACTAAGATCTAAGTTCTCCTCTTCCCAGGACCCCATGCTTTTTATTAACACAACTTGTCCTGAGGCGAGGTAGAGATATACACTTCAAAGGGTCAGGGTTTCTACAGAGTCCATTGTCAGAATGAATTAGCCTATGGCTGTTTAGGTGTTTAGCCAGTAGGAGGCAATAACATATAGATTAAGATGCCCTGAGCTGTCTGGCAACCAAGCAATCATCCTTTTTCGGATTTGGGGAAATGCCTTCAGCCATTACCAACAGGAGACTTATGCGTGTGACTCAACCCTGTTGAGTCCCCAAATTCCATCAATCTTTAGATGAAACTCTTGAAATTATGACATGCTAGAACTGGCTTCTGGCAGATCATGTGATATTTATCTTTCTCCAACTGGCTTATTTTGCTTAGTATAATGCTCTCCAGGTCCATCCATATGGTTACAAATGGTAACACTTCTTTCTTTTTTACAGCAGCATAGTATTCAATTGTGTATATGCACCAATGTTTTTTAATCCACTCACTGGCTGAGAGGCACTTAGGCTGTTTGAAAATCTTAGCTATTGTAAATTGTGCTGCTATGAACATAAGGGTGCATATATCCTTTCTGATGGGTGTTTCTGATTTATTGGGATATATTTCTAGAAATGGGATTACTAGTCAAATGGGAGTACCATTTTTAGCTTTTTGAGGAAACTCCTACTGTCTTCCATATTCAGTGATTCTCAACTTTCCTAATGCCGCGACCCTTTAATACAGTTCCTCATGTTGTGGTGACTCCCAACCATAAAATTATTTTCGTTGCTACTTAATAACTGTAATTTTGCTAGTGTTATGAATCATAATGTAAATATCTGATATGCTATATGTGTTTTCCAATGGTCGCGACCCACAGGTTGAGAACCGCTAAATTTTAGATCCTTCGCCGTCTTTTGATTGGATCACTTATCTTCCTTTTGTTAAGTTGTATGAGTTCCCTGTAAATGCTGGAGATTAAACCCTTACCAGAAATAAAATTGGAAAATATGTTCTCCCATACAGTGGGCTTTCTTGTTGTTTTGTTGATCATTTCTTTTGCTGTGCAGAAGCTTTTAATTTTGATGTAGTCCGATTTGTTTATTTTCCCTTTAGTTTCCATTGCCCTAGGATCTGTGTTCCTGAAGATATTGCTTCAGCATACATCTGAGATCTTGCTGCCTAAGGAGTCTTGTAAGATAATTATGATGGCAAACGTTAATGACAAAGAAAGAATCTTAAGGGCTGCAAGTGAGAGACAGAAAGTTATCTACCAGGGATCTCCCATTAGAGTATCAAATGATTTTTCAACAGAAACACATCAGGCCAGAAGGGAATGGAATGCTATATACAGCAAGGCTATCAATCACAATTGAAGGGGAAATGAGGAACTTCACAGCCAAAAAAAAGGCTATGGGAGTGTATTATCACCAAGCCAGCAATACCAGAAATGCTAAAGGGACTGTTATAAAAATAAGAGATGTAAAGGAAGCAAAGAACACAGGCATAAAGAATAAAAATGGCAGCCAACAAGTACCTATCAATAGTAAACTTAAACATAAATGGAATAAGTGCTCCAATCAAAAGACATAGTGTGGCTGAATGGATAAGAAAACATGACCCATATACACACTGTCTACAAGAGACCCACCTCAGAACAAGAGACTCACACAGACTGAAAGTGAAAGGATGGAAAAATATCGTTCAGGCAAATGGCAATGAAAAAAAATCTGGGGTAGCAATACTTGTATCTGACAAAGTACACTTCAGAGTGAAGGCCATAGCAAGAGTTAAGGAAGACCACTTCATAATACTAAAGGGATCAATACAACAAGAGGATATAACTCTGGTAAACATATATGCACCTAATACAGAAGCACACAAACACATTAAAAAAAAAACTTCTGGAAGATATCAAGGGAGAGACCTACAGCAATACAATCATAGTAGGGGAATTTAATACCCCAGTGACATCACTGGATAAACCTTCTAGACAAAAAATCAGCAAAGAAACAGCAATCCTAAACTATTCACTAGATCAGATGGAACTAATTTACATCTTCAGAATATTTCACCTGAAAGCAATGGAATATACCTTCTTCTCAAGTGCACATGGAACATATTCAAAGATAAACCACATATTAGGACAGAGGCTAAGTCTCTTTAAATTAAAAAAAATAGAAATTATAAAAAGCATTTTCTCAGATCACAATGGCATAAAATTAGAAATCAACTATAATAAAAACAATGGAAAAAATAAAACACTTGGAGGCTAAATACTATGCTATTAAACAATGTTGATGTTACCAAAGAGATCAAAGGAGAAATAAAAAGCATCCTGGAAACAAATGACAATGAAAACACAATAATCCAAAATCTAAGGGACACAGTGAAAGCAGTCCTGGCAAGGAAGTTCATAGCATTACAGGCCTACCACACATACACAAACACACAAAAAAACACACAAAAAACAAAAACAAAAAACAAGAAAAACTGGTAATAAATTATCTAATCTACGACTTAAAGAATTAGAAAGAGACAAACAAGAAAAACCCACAGTAAGCAGATGGAAGGAAATAATAAAGATCAGAGTGGAAATAAATGACATAGAGACACCCCCCCCCCCCCAAAAAAAAATACAAAAGATCAATAAAACAAAGAGCTGGTTCTTTGAAAGGATAAACAAGACTGATTAACCTATATCCAGGCTCATCAAAATCAAAGAGAGAGGACCCACATAAACAAAATCAGAAATGAAGGAGGTGAACTAATAACCAACCCCACAGATATACAAGGGATTGTAAAACAATACTATGAACAACTCTACTCCAACAAACTGGTCAACCTAGAAGAAATGAACTTATTCCTAAGAAAATACAACCTTCCAAAACTCAATCAGGAAGAATAAAATAAACCTGAATAGTCAATAACTACCAAAGAAATTGAAGCAGTAATCAAAAATCTTCCAGCAAACAAAGCCACAGTCCATACAGCTTCACAAGGAAGTTTTACCAAACATTAAAAGAAGAATTAAAACCTATCCTCCTCAGACTATTCCAAAAAATTCTAGAGGAAGGCACAGTTCCATGCTGTTTCTATGAAGCTAGTATTACCCTAATCCCAAAACCAGATAAAGGCACTACAAAGAAAGAGAATTACAGGGCAATATCCATGATGAACATAGATGCTAAAATTCTCAAGGAAATTCTAGCAAATTAGATCCAGCATTACATTAGAAAGATTATACACCATGACCTAGTGGGATTTATTCTGGGGATGCAAGGCTGCTACAATATCCGCAAATCAATAAACGTGATACATCACAGAAACAAATTGAGAGACAAAAATCACATATTCATATCAATTGATACAGAAAAAGCATTTGACAAAATCTAACACCCTTTCTTGATAAAACCTCTCAGCAAAGTGGGAATAGAGGGATCATACCTCATCATAATAAAAGCCATATATGACAAACTTACAGCCAACATCATACTCAACTGGCAAATACTAAAACCATTTTCCCCAAGAATAGGAACACGACAGGGATGCCCACTCTCACCACTCCTGTTCAACATAGTACTGGAAGTGTTAGCCATAGCGATCAGACAAGAAGAAGAAATAAAAGGCATCCAAATTGGAAAAGAAAAAGTAAAACTGTCACTATTCACAGATGACATGATATCGTACATATAAAACCTTAAGGACTCCATAAAAAAACTATTAGACTTAATAAATTAATTTGGCAATGTAGCAGGATACAAAGTTAACACCCAGAAATCTATGGCATTTTTATACACCAAATAATGAACACTAGGAAATTGAAACAAACAAACAAAAAAAACAATCCCCTTTACCATAGCAACAAAAAATTAAGATACCTAGGAATAAACTTAAGTGTAAGGAGGTAAAAGACCTGTACTAAGAAAACTACAGGACATTGTAAAAAGGGATAGAGGAACACATAAACAAATGAAAGAATATACCCAGTTCATGAGTTGGTAGAATCAACATCATCAAAATTTCCATATTGCCCTAACTGGTTTGGCTCAGTGGATAGAGCGTCAGCCTGCAGACTGAAAGGTCCCAGGTTCGATTCTGGTCAAGGGCATGTACCTTGGTTGTAGGCACATCCCCAGTAGGGGGTGTGTAGGAGGCAGCTGATTGATGTTTCTCTCTCATCGATGTTTCTAACTCTCTGTCCCTCTCCCTTCCTCTCTGTAAAAAATCAATAAAATATATTTTTAAAAAATTTCCATATTACCCGAAGCAATCTATAGATTCAATGCAAAACCCATTAAAATACCAATGGCATATTTTAGAGACCTAGAACGAAGTCTCCAAAAATTCATATGGAGTAAATAATGCCTTGAATAGCCACCTCATTCCTGAGAAAGAAGTACAAAGTTGGAGGGATCATAATACCTGGTATCAAGCTATACCACAAAGCCATAGTAATAAAAACAAACTGGTACTGGCATAAAAATAACCATATAGATCAATGGAACAGATGAATGAGTCCATAAATAATCCAATTTTTATAGCTAATTTATATTTCACCAAGGAAAGAAAAAGTCCCTTTATTTTTTCTACATGATTACCTAAAAGTGAATTAATAAAGTTAAAAGATGAGTATGGTGTTGGGAAAATTGGACAGATACATGCAAAAAAAGAAACTGGACCGCCAACTTATACCATACACAAAAATAAACTCAAAATGGTTAAAGGACTTACATGTAAGATGAGAAACCACAAAATATTTAAAAGAATCCATAGGCAGCAAAATATCAGACATATGTCATAACAATATCTTTATCGATATAGCTCCTAGGAAAATGGAGACTAAAGAGAAAATAAACAGATGGCCTACATAAAAATAAAAAGCTTCTTCACAGCAAAAGAAACCATCAACAAAACAAGAAAGCCCACTGCATGGGAGAACATATTTGCCAAAGTTCTCTCCGATAAGGTTTTAATATCTAAAATGTATAGGGAACTCATACAACTTAACAAAAGGAAGATAAATAATCCAAAAATGGGCAAAGCACTTAAATAGACACTTTTCAAAAGTGGACATACAGAAGGCCAAAACAATATGGAGTTTCCTCAAAAAATTAAAAATGAAACTCCCATTTGACCCAATGATCCCACTTCTAGGAATATATCCCAAGAAGGATTTATGCACCCTTATGTTCATAGCAACACAATTTACAATAGCTAAGATTTGGAAACAGTCTAAGTGCCCATCAGCAGATGAGTGGATTAAAAAGTGTGGTACATCTACATGATGGAGTACTTACTACCATTGCTGTAAAAAAGAAAGAATTCTTACCATTTGCAATAGCATGGATGGACCTGAAGAGTATTATGATAAGTGAAATAAGCCAGTTGGGGAAAGAAAAGTATTACATGATCTCACTCATTTGTGAAATATAATGAACCACATAATCTGGTGAACAAAAATAGATCCAGATTCATAGAAGCATGGAGCAGACCGTCAAACCTCAGAGAGAAGGCAGGGGAGGGGTGGGTAAGAAATCAACCAATGGACTTGCACGCATGCATATAAGCATAACCAATGGATGCACATAGTAGGGGGTCAGTGCATGTGCTGGGGTGTGGAAGTTGCTAGGGAGAGGTCATTGGGGGAAAGGGAGTCATATGTAATACTTTAAACAACAAAGAATTAAAATTAAAATTAATTAATTAATTAATTAAAAATAAAAAAGGAAAAAGGATTAGTAATGTAAAAAAACAAGAAATGTATAGGTCTTTCAAAGTCACTGAGGGGTGCATAACACAGACCCCGCCACTGGACACAAACAGGGCAGCACAGCATCTTCAGCAGTTGGTCCCCTGAGCAAACTTCTCAGGCTGGGCCTGCTAACAATAGAGCACTAATTCCCAAGGAAAGTGCAGTCTGAGCCTCCCGGGCAAACAGAATCCCCCTGGTTCCCTCTGCCTAATGCTAGCTGTGCTCTTTTTCATCTCTGCTGCTATGGGTTTGAGGTCTCTAGCTGGGGTTAAGATCTCACACTCTCAAGGGGATGGAGCTTTGCAGCTGATGTTCCTTGGACCCCTTGGCCACTGTACCTGCTCAAGGAGGGATCTTAATTTCCATGACTCCGCTCCTCTTACCAGTTATTACCTGGCTTTATCAGTGCTCCTTAGGCATACTATTTCTGATCAGCTACACTTCTGTCATTTTTCAAGTTGATTGCACAGTAATATAGCTATAATTCTGGAAGCAAGGACACAGCCTCCAGCTATTCAGCAACCATCTTGCCTCCCCTCCCAAAGTTTAAATTTTAAGAGATTTTTATTTTAAACTGAGGAATGACTTTTGAGTTAATCCAATGGCCTCCTGGAATACCTCAAGGATTTATTCTCTCTCCTAATAAAAAAGTCTTTAAACCAATTAGGCATAATTAGTACACTTGATATTACATAAGAAGCTTTTCCAAAAACCTATGTTCTATTTGTATACATATATTATTGATTTATTTTTAGAGAGAGATGAATGGATAGGGAGAGAGAGAGAAATATCAATGAGAGAGAAATATTGATCTACTGCCTCTAGCACGGCCCCTACTGGGGATCAAGCCTGCAACCCAGGCATGTACCCTGATTAGGAATGGAACCAAGAACATCTTGGTTCATGAGTCAATGTTCAATGAGGCACATTGGTTGGGCCGTGTACATATATTATTATTAAAATAGCTGTTGTAGAGATTTCAGCCTGCCCTGGGGAAGAACTTGGGATGATCCAGAGCCAAATTCAAACAGGGAGCTCTCAGGGATTACAGATGTCCTGTCTGTGACACATCTGTAATGGCATATTTTACAGACATAGAATGAACTCTATAAAAAAGAACTCTTTATAAATGACAGAAGTGTAGTTGATCAGAAATAGTATGCCTAAGGAGCACTGATGAAGCCACATCAAAACTGGTAAGAGGAGCGGCAAGCCAAGAGTGATGGTTCCCTAAGGTACTTGTGGTGCATACATTTGGAGTGTATGAATTGCTTCCAATGCTCTACACATACTTTCAATAAGCCATGTGCAGCATTTCATTATTTTTTAAACTAGAGGCCTGGTGCAAAAAAATGTGTGCACTCAGGGAGGGGGGTTCCCTCAGCCCAGCCTGTGCCCTCTTGCAGTCTGGGACCCCTTGGGGGATAACCACCTACTGGCTTAGGGCCAAATATGGCAATCAGACATCCCTCTGGCAGCCTGGGAGACCTCAGGGGAGGCCTACTTGCCAGTGGGGAGCAGGCCTAGCTGCAGTTGGACATCCTTAGCGCTGCTGAGGAGGCGGGAGAGGCTCCCACCACCACCGCTGTACTGGCAGCTGTCAGCCTGGCTTGTGACTGAGCAGAGCTCCCCCTGTGGGAGCGCACTGACCACCAGGAGACAGCTCCTGCATTGAGCGTCTGCCCCCTGGTGGTCAGTGTGTGTCATAGTGACCAGTCATTCCTAGTCGTCTGCTGTTAGGGTCAATTTGCATATTACCATTTTACTATATAGGATAGAGGCCTGGTGCACGGGTGGGGGCCAGCTGGTTTGCCCTGAAGGGTGTCCCAGATCAGGGTGGGGGTCCCCGCTGGAGTGCCTGGCTAGCCTGAGGGGCTGATGGCCGTGTGCAGGCTGGCCACAGCCCCTTCAGGGTGGGGGGCCCTACTGGGGTGCCTGGCCAGCCTGGGTGAGGGGCTGATGGCCGTTTTCAGACTGGCTATTCCCGTGTGCTGGAAGCAGTTATCTGGGATTTATTTAACTTCTATAATTGAAGCTTTTTAGCCTTGGTCTGGCTGGAAGCCTTGGTTGCCCCTGGCAACTGAGGCTCCCAGCCCCTCTTTGAGTGTAGGCCAAGCCAGCTGGTATCTGGGACTTATTTATCTTCTATAATTTAAACTTTGTAGCCTTGAACAGAGCCCAGGCCAGCCAGGGCAGGTGGAAAGCTTGGCTTCCTCCATCGCTGGGGCAACCCAAACCTCCTGCTCGCTCTAGCTCCGAGGCCACTGCCATCTTTGTGATAGAGTGAGGGCATGGTGGAGTGATGGTTAATTTGCATATTACTCTTTATTAGATAGGATAAGCTATGGTACGTATTTTTTCTGGATATATCTACTTTAAAGGAACTATTTTGGGCAAATGCCTCCAAGAACATTTTCATAATATTTCTCCTGGTAAAATTATATATGAATCTAATCTTGATAAATATTGTATAGCTACAGCAATAAGTGGTAAAAATCTAAGTAAAGTACCTGGATATGATGGGAAAAGACATGCAGCGACTTGACTGATCTGCCATAGTATATTATGTCCTTGGACTCACCAGCCATGTTCTTATGTCTAGATGTCTTTGAAATAAGAAAAAAAGTCAATGGTTCCCTTTCAGAAATTATTAGACTTACTTTGTAGATATGTCTGTAACTAACCCACACTCCTTGCATCCTGGACACTTGTGGGAAGCCCTATGGAATACTCAAACTCTAACTTATTTTAAGGTTACCTCTACACTATGGCATGGTAAATCAAAATTTGGGGGTCCATTCAATATATCCCAACTCCTCTGTAGTCATAGCTATAACTACCCAATAACAACAGTATTCCTGGTTGATCCAATAACATTGGTCCTCTAAAAATAAAAATAAAAGGAGAATAGTTGGAGGATTAGGTGTGGCCTTGGTATTCTGGGACAAGCTGAACTTGCAGTTAGTGAAGAATATCACTTATTAGAAATAGACTCTTTCTGTAAAATAAGTCTTATAGAGGGAATGCTGTTTTAAGTAGAAGGTAAAGGGTGGGAAACAACAAGGAAAGACATTGAGGCTTTAGCTCAGTGGATATAACAGTCTTTAACAGAATATAAAAACTCATGCACAAAGCGAACAATGGGAATGTACCTATAACCTAACTCAACAGGGCCTGTTGTCTATGCTAATGCAAAGGGAATCTGAAGTAGCTATGAAACAATGGCCAACTATAATCAGTGCAGAAGCCCAGGTTACACATTTATGGGACTCATATGGTTCCCCTGGATTAAAAAAAAATTGAATGGAAAATATGATCTACAATGTTGTGTCTTAAAAGCCCAGTTATATCCTACACTTAAATTCTCAGTAGTTCAACTGGATTTTATAGGGACCATCCTGAATAACACTACTTCCCATTGGAAGTAGATAAGTCATATTTAAAAATAATAAACAATGGTAACCCATCTCACTATATGATTATGAAAATTAAAAAGGTGAATGTTTATGCCCCCAATCTACATGGAATACTAAAGTCTTCCAATCCTGGCCTATTGTATATACCCCAAGAAATACCAATATATGGTAGATGGGAAAGGGGAATTTTTGTTGGGAAAGGTTAGCAAAATCTTCTGTACTACTAAGTGATTTTTATTGTAATATCACCAAGTTTACATTAAATACTATGGGAATATCGTGTAATACTGAAATTATAGGCAAAATACCCTTGCCTGAGGTTAATAAAGCCTATAGTAATATTGATACTGAAAATCCAATCTCGTTTATATGGAAACTAATGGGCCAGGAGAAAAATTAGAGCTTCTGGCTAATGAAATAGTAGAGAGTCTTAATTCATCTGGCCAAACATATCATAATGTACAAGTGACAGTGGACAAAGGAAAAAAGCATATTATTAGCTTAATAAAAATTATGATAATACATGTAAAGGGTTCTTCAGTTGGCCAGGATGCTTGATCCCCTCAGACTCTTTCTTGTCTAGTATTAGACATTTTCTGCACCTAATCAGTGTTACTGCTTCAATATTGTTGCTTTTGTTCCTGGTATGTAAATGTTATACTAGATGCAGAAAAAACAAAACTTAAGACAAGCAGCAAAAAGACTCGGATCATGGTAACTCAAAGATTAGAAATGATCCAGAATACTTTTTTTTAAAATATATTTTATTGATTTTTTACAGAGAGGAAGGGAGAGAGATAGAGAGTTAGAAACATCGATGAGAGAGAAACATCGATCAGCTGTCTCCTGCACATCTTCTACTGGGGATGTGCCCGCAACCCAGGTACATGCCCTTGACCGGAATCGAACCTGGGACCTTTCAGTCCGCAAGCCGATGCTCTATCCACTGAGCCAAACCGGTTTCGGCCAGAATACTTTTTAACAAGGACATATAGGATCTGACTGCCTCCTACGCACCTGCCTTTTTTAAAATAATAATAATAATAATCAGATCTTGAATGCCATTTAAGGTTATGGTCTTGCTCCACCCCCAGCAGTCAACCTTGTTCAGCAAGATAAATACCGGTTCTGAGACATCATGGGAATAAGCCTTCTTAGCATTGGTCGTCAATGCATCATTTGGATTGATTTATAACCAAAAGGGGGGCTATGGACAAAAAGAGGCCACATACTAAACCTGATAAGCTCAGGGGAGGCTTATGTGGTGGCCTTATAAACTCAGAGACATAAAGTAACCACATAAGATGATCTGACATTAAAACTTTTAAACTGAAGGCAGTTTAAGGAAGACAGTCTTATCCTAGGCTAGGATCTTCCCTGACTAAAGTCTATTTTACCTTAATTGAGCCCATAGTGCTGGGAGCCAGTCCATCCTTGCTGCTTGACACAGTCTCTGCAGGGAAGAAACATCTGCACAGCATATGTTTCAAGGGACCTGGCGTATATGGCATGCTGTTCTTAATATGTTTACTCAC
>NW_006294773.1:65876-67862 GCF_000327345.1 Myotis davidii
CGAACCTGGCTGGAGAACCTAGCGAGAGAACATGGCTACAGAACCTGGCTGACCTGGCTGGAGAACCTAGCAAGAGAACATGGACACAGAACTTGGATGGAGATCCGGACCAGAACTTGGCTAGATATCCTGGCTAGGCTGCTGATCAACTGAATGATGTCTCTGTGTCAGTCCTTCTTCGCCGACTCCGTCCACATCTTTGGGGACCCCTGGACCTGCTGGGGTTGGACCCCAGCACCATAGATTTTCTTTTGCATCTAAGATAACAGAGCTTTGGAATATCAAGGTAACTTGACCTTTTCTGGACCCCTTGGGGCACAAAAACCACACCAGAGCAGACACCACAAATCTTTCCATTGTTATTGTTACCATGTTTTTGAATGTTTACTATCCTGTACCCATCTTTGCAAAAGTTGTATATGTTTATCATTTTACTTTTTATTGAATCACAGAGGTTTCCCCTGCTTTCCTTTCTCCTGCCTCCCTAATCTATCACCAATGGATTTTATGTAACACACCCCTCCTCTTTTGATTGTAATACATAAAATAAGGTACACAATTGCCATTCTCTGGAGCATTTTCTTAATCCTTTGTGATTTCCTTCCCAGCAATAGTCATCAGTTTGGCTCAAATAAGCTCATAAAACTTCTCTACATGATTGAACATTTCTTACGTTTACAAATGTGTGACCTGATGGTAAGAGAGTGAGCTGTTTACCCAGGACAACCCTTGACTAGAGGAAGAATGGAGAGTAGGTGCCTGAGTGAGGGTTAACTCTCTCTAGGAATGTTAGAGAATTGTGTGAACAGGAATCCAAACAGATCATTATACAATCAAGCAATTTTCACATCCAAATTCCAGTTTAATTATAGTAATAGTCAAGGCAGGGAGTCTTTCCTTTAAATTAAATCAGTAAGAAACTACTAACTGCAAAGATAGCATCTAAAGTCCCTATATAATTTATAATTAAAAGTAAGATAGATTTCCCATACCGAGGTTTACAAAAATGAGCAGGAGACCTGATCTGGTAGGTCATTTGCATTAAAAGGTAGTATTTATAATTTTATTCTATTATAAAAATAATTCATGCTAGACACAAGATATTTGAAATATTCAAAAAAAACCTTTACCAACAAAACAAAATTACTCTAATCTCATTATGTAAACATAACCCCCATTAACATTGTGGTTCATGTCCTTCCAAAAAATTCTTTTTAATGAGCACTAATGCACATGTTTGAAAACCTCCCCTTTCTATGGGAGAACACAATTCCCTGAAACTCTGTGTTTGGGAGGCCAGGGTTCTATCATTAAGCTCTTGACACCCCTGCCCATTTTGCCCAAATGGCTATTAAAACAAGCCTTTGTTTCACTAATGATTATTTAAAAAATTCACTTTCCATGAAGTGGCTCAGCTATCAAAGCTTCTCCTGTTTACAAGCCTTTTCAGAGTTGACTAAAAACTTTACCTATTAGAACATCAAGGTCTTTTTAATCAACAAGGCCAATTGCAAAATCCTCTTCTAATAATTTTTGCAAGCCATTATTGAAATAGATATAAACAACTTTTTAGCCACATGAGGCCTAAAAAAGGGACATAATCCTCTCAACCACCAAATCTTAATGGGCTTTTTTTATAAAGACTATTTTCAATAAAAGCTTCTACATTTTTATTATTATTACTAGAGGCCCGGTGCACAAAATTTTGAAGTCAACATTCCCCGACTGCCGCAGCCTGGCCTGTGCCCTCTCGCAGTCTGGGACCCCTCAGGGGATGAGCACCTGCTGGCTTAGGCCTACTCCCCAGGGGGTTGGGCCTAAGATGGCAATCAGACATCCCTCTGGCAGCCTGGCAGCCTTCGGGGGCTGTCCACTTGCCAGCGGGGAGAAGACCTAAGCTGCAGTCAGACATCCTTAGCGCTGCTGAGGAGGCAGGAGAGGCTCCCACCACCACCGCTGTACTGGCAGCCATCAGCCTGGCTTGTG
>NW_006294773.1:67889-75740 GCF_000327345.1 Myotis davidii
CGGCTGGTCACACCCCCTTCGGGGTGGGGGTCCCCACTGGGTTGCCGGGCCAGTCTGGCTGAGGGTCTGAGGGCCGTTTTCAGGCTGGCGGGCAACTGAAGCTCCCAGCCTCTCCTTTTTTTGTTTATTTTGTTTTGTTTTGTTTATTTATTCTGGGATTAATTTAACTTCTATAGCTTTCACTGGAGCTGAGAGCAGGCTCCAGCTCTGAGGCTGCTGCCGGCTGAAAGCAAGTACCTGTGTTTGTTTAGATTCTATAATTGAAACTCTGTTGCCATCACTGGCTGCTCTAAGCTCTGAAGCCACGTTGGCTGAAAGCAGGCTTCTGGGGTTTGTTTAGGTTCTATAATTGCAACATTGTTTCATCCGGAGCTCAGAGCTGAACTGCGGCAGGCGGGGAACGTTGACTTCCTCCATCACTGGAGTAAGCAAGGCTCATGTTCATGTTCGCTTCAGCTGCCTGGCTGCTGGTCGCCATCTTGGCTGGCAGTTAATTTGCATATATCGCTGATTAGCCAATGGGAAGGGTAGTGAAGTTATGGTTAATTACCATGTTTCTCTATTATTAGATAGGATTATTTTTTTAACAGAGAAAGAACCAGGGAGAAAATTACTTGTAGAATTTAGTCAAGTTCTATTAGTTAATTTTTAATAGAAATTAAATAAGAATGAAAAGTTGGTTCAACACAAGAGATGAAAAAAAAAAAACACCCTTACTGTAGGTATTATGTGAGTTTCGGAAAAGATCTCAATATCCAGCAATATAAAAGGATAAATTTATTGTTGTTCAAGATAAAGACAAATCAAGAAATTCTGGTGTCATATCTAAGAGAAATATTTCATATTAGTGGAAAAACCATTTATTTTTCTTCTGGGTGCCCTCTGTGTCCCCACCTGTTACTGGTGGAAGTGGAATTCTTCCAAAGCCACAAGGAAAGGAATTTCCTGAGACTTGCATGAGAAGATGAGTAATCATTATTTCCATGGAATTAAACCCCTGAGTTTTCAATGTCCTATTTCCCTCTGTCTCGCTATGGTAAAAATCCGATGTTGTCTTTAGCAGGGCTAGGATTAAAGCCACAGCCCAGAGTTTCCACTCCATATTAAAGTCCAGTCCAGGCCAGAATGAGACTAGGTTAGTTTGTATTCCCAGCTGCAGTCCATTGTGTATGAGATCCACATAGCCATGGGCCATGTGGCTGCTTAAGGTCACATGGCAGGCTAGCACACGGGCAAATGTGGGTCACATAGCAAGTGAGAAACAGGAGCCCATGAGTGCAAGAGATATAACTCTTTGTCTTGGGATTATAACTAAGAGCTTAACCGATTTACCCTTCAGGACATCACATTCTTGTAAGTGGCTCTACCTCCTAGCTAATTGACTTTTCCTCAGGTTAGACTGATGGGCATATCCCCAGGGCCCCTGTTTCTGCTCCAAAAAACTGTGGTGGAAAAATGATGGACAAATTGAGATATGCATTTCCTGAATTACCCTGACTTCATTGCACATGCATCCATTTCCTCCTTTGTTTGATTCCTCACCTCAGTGATTTACAGGGTTGCTGAAAGAGGAACACACAAGGCCAAAAGTGGCAAAGAGTTATAAATGTATTACATCATCTGGAAACCAGAGGGGCTGAGCCCCCAAATGGTGTCAGTACCCGGGGGCTGGGGAGTCAGAAGTTTTAAAGGGCTCTAGTCGGGCTTTTTCAGTTGGGAATTCTCTGGGTGGGTCCGGATCTTGGGCAAGTCTGGAGAGGAAAGTTACTGGTCTTAGCAAATGGAATGTGGTCTAAGCGAAAGGGAATGTCTGATACGAAATGATCTAAAGGTCAGTTTCTCAGGGGACAGGATATCAATTCGATTATTTGATCAGATGTAACAGTTCCCTATTGTTGGGAAGCTGCAGGTTCCTGGCAAAGC
Organism: Myotis davidii; assembly: GCF_000327345.1. Lineage (NCBI taxonomy): Eukaryota > Metazoa > Chordata > Mammalia > Chiroptera > Vespertilionidae > Myotis > Myotis davidii. Next base: position 69,813 of record NW_006294773.1, read on the forward strand.
TGCCAAGAAGACCATGCTTATAAAGTCTGGCCTTCCCTTTGCTTTCCTCCTATTTTCAACATTAACCAGCTAGTTACAATGGTAACAACATTCAAAACCAAAAAGTAATCTTGTTAAACATTTATGTAGTGCAGTATTTTACAATTTTCAAAATACTTTTATGAATATTATTTTATTTTATCCTTAGTAAACATTATTAGTGGTATTGTAAAAATATAGAAGCTTACAGTAATTTAATAGCTTACTCATACTGTTAGAATTTGAACTTAGATAAATCTAGCTACAAGACTTCATTCTGAATTACTGTGCTATCTTGCTCTCAGATTAATGTAAATCAGTCATGTCCAATATTTTACTACTAAGAATCATTTTTTATTATTTGATTTTTCCCATACATGTCTTATCCTGAAATATTTTGCTTATCAAAATTTTGTATTTATTTATGATTTAAGACATATCTCTGTTTATTAAATTCTAGTAAAAAGTCAAAATAATTTAGCTTGTGTACTTTATCAACCCTATATATGATCCATTAATTGAGGTATTTGAGGAATTGAAAATACTTAGGAAAAAAACTTGTCAAACCTCTATTATAATTACCTCAATTACTCTCTTTTCAGAGTGAATGGATACTGTGCTATTCTAAGGCTATCTCTAGATATAATGTTTTATGACATTGATTAAAGAGATATATTTAATAACTTTTTTCAAGGTCATAGAGCTAGTGAAAGTAGGAATTACATTTATTTCTCTTTGTAAGCATTTTTGTTATGCTATTCTTTGCCTTTTGATGGTCTCAGGAAACCAAGTGACCAGACTGACTAGATCACAGTCCTCCTGAGTTTCCAGTCCCTACCAATTTATTAGAGGACTTGTTCAAAAGAGGTATAACTTCAAGTGCAATATTTTGTAGAATTCAACCATTTAAACTAAAATTTAATTATTTAATTAATAATAAAATTGCCAGAGACTTTGTACTATAGGCACTATCAACAGTAGTTAGGTACCTGAGTGGCAGAACAAAAACAGCAGAGTGTAAAGAAAGAGAAGATTGAACATTTTTAGTCTGTTAATTGATATTGTTTTTATGTCTGGCATTATGAATGGAAAAACTATCTCCTTTAGTACTTCAATTTATATTTAAATAGATAGATCCCAGATCTAGTAACTGCTCCTGAAGTAATGAGAAAGCAATAGAATATACTACAAATGTAAATCTAATTTATACACCCAGGTAAATCCATGAAATAGATATCAAATGTTGCAGAGTTCTCTTAATTGTAAGTCTGATTTACCCACACAAGTGTCTAAATAGTTTTTTTCTCTAAAATTTTATGATGATAACCATCTTAACCCAGACATATTCCTAATAATCAATTTTTGACATCCTTTTTATTCTGCCACTACATTGGCAATATTATGTATGTATATATAAGTATGTGCAAATACATATAAAACATGTATAAAATATTTATAGGTATTTTAGGGTTATTTTTTACTTATTTCCTCACTAATACTTGTATAAATTGCATCTAGAAATCATTCCACATTCTGGTAAGAAAAAGTGTAGCTTCTGCATGGAACCTAATTAACAAGCAAGCGAAATTTTTCAGTGATTCTATACTAGGCAGACTAGCAATTGCCAAACAACAACATGATGGTATAACAAGAAACATAACTATCATAACAGAAGGAAAAATAGAAAAGTACAAATGCTATGCCAAGAAGAACTATTAAAGATAACCAGATGACACTGGCCTGCCTGGATTTAAGTCACTAAATAGCTTTTGCTAGTGGAAATTTGCTTATGTATACTTTAACAAATTTAGAATACGATCTCCCATTTGGCAAATCAGTGTTTCCTAACTTTTTCAAACATTTGAATCCCACAATCAAGAATTTTGCAATAGCTACATGTAATATCATTATTATTTACTTAATATTTATAAAAAATTATTAAATCATTCCATGAAAATTAGTGTTATTATTATGAATAAGATTTCCATAGCAATCACTACAGCAAATCTTGTCTTCATACAATGTATCTTTCTTTAGAATTGAAGTATCTCACAAATTTCTGAAAATGATACAACATGTTATATATTAATTTTGATTTTAGTACTCATAATACCATGGATTTTCAACAAATATAAGAGAACTGCCTATTCTATTCAATTACAACAAACATTTTAAACACAATCTCTATCTAAGAATGTATCAAACTCTTTCATAGATTTGAAATGGCTATCATAATACCTACATTTTCTCAAAGCCTTGGCTTTTATTGAATATTAGAGGCCCGGTGCACAAAATTTGTTCATGGGAGGAAAGGGGGATCCCTCCTAACCACCTCTGCCTCGCCCCGCACCTGGGACCCAGGATTCCCTCATACAGCCTGTCACAGGCACCAGGGACCTGGGCTTCCCTCCCTCTAGCTGGCTGCAGGCACACAGGACCCAGGCCGGTTAAGCCCAGGACGGCTGCAGACACAGGGCACCATGGGCAGGCAGATTCTCCCTGGCCACAGCCACAGGTGCCCGGGACTGTGGGGAGAGCAGCTTGTCTCTCTCCTGGGCCACAGGTGCAGCCACTGGCACCCAGGATCGTGGGGACTGTGGAGCGTGCAGAATGCCCCTCTCCCAGGTTGCAGGTGCAGGCGCAGTTGCTGGTGCCTGGGACCATGGCAGGTGGTTTGTCCCTCTCCTGGGCCGCAGCCTGGCTGGTCTCTATTCCTCTCACGGGAGCTCATTTGTGCTTGGCTGGTTCCCATTCCTCTCTCCCCAGTGTTGAGTGTCTGAACTATTATGGCGTGATGGCATGTTAACACGATGGCGTGAGGGTGTGATGACCATTTGCATATTAGTTCTTTATTATATAGGGTTCGATTTTAAGAAGCTCCATTTTGTCAGAGTTAAATAAAAAATTAGACGAGGAGATGAAGTTAAGTAAAAGCCTCATAAAAGTGAGAGAAACAATGGCTGAACTTCTGATGTTTTGAGCAATGACAGAAAAACAAAACAGAACACTATCTTTTTATATTCTTTAACTAGAGACCCAGTGCACAAATTCATGCACAGATGGGGTCCAGCAATTGGGGCAGATAGGGTTGGGCCTGTCAGGAGGAGGAGATGGTGGGAGGTTGGCCACCCAGCCTGGCTGGGGAGAGGGGCTATGAGAGATTGGCTGCTGGACCTACCCCTAATCAGGGTGGGGGGCCAATCTGGGGAGGGACTGGGTGGGGAGAGGGGCTGAAGGAGGTTGGCTGCTGGCCCCATCCTCTATTGGAGTGAGGGGAGCAATCAGGGGCATGGCCGACCAGGGGGAGGGGCTGCAGGCCGATCAGGGTGGTGGGGGCCCATCATGGGAGAAGCCAGCTGGGGGGAGGGGCTGCAGAAGGTTGGCTGGCCGGCCCCACCCTCTGATTGGGCCAGTTTGCTGGACACAGTGGGCATCATAGCAAGTGGTCATTCTGTTCATTATGGCATTACGGTCACTGGGTTTTTATATATATATAAATAAAAAAATACCCACAATGGTGGTGACATTAAATAATGAAGAAAAAGTTAGTTATATTTAGTGTTCTTTATTTGAGAAAGCAGAGAAACATATAGTTAAAAATACATTCAAAACATTAAAATAAAAATATGTGTTTCTTACAGGGAAAACTTTAGTTATCTGTAAAATTCAAGTATGTAAAACATTCCATTTGTAACATAAACAGGCAAGAAAATTGTCATTAAATTTTTGTAAGAGAATGTAGGAGGTCTGAATTTCTGATTATTATTTGGTTCATTAGAATTTACATAGATGCAATCAAGATCATGATGTATATTTTTTAATCATACAGAGCTTTAATCATTTGGTAAAACAAAGTCCATATCCTGAGAACCTTCCATGCCATAGAATTAGAAACTACTACAACCTTATCATATAGAATAAGCTGTGAATATCAGTCATTGTTGATGATCAATAAGAAGTAGAGATTTTGGCCCAGGCTAGCCTTATAAGAAAAAGAGAGTTATAAAACATAAAATGTTATCTAAACTACAACTGTGGAGTTTACCTTATTGTGAGATACCATTTTCCTAGTTAGTATTAAGAGTTGTTTCTCCTGATAAGAAAAGAACAATTCAAAACAGTCATAGAATGCATAGGGGAATAAAACGATATACAATTTGTTCAAAAAAATGACCTTCAACAGGTCTTTAAAAATCAATAAATATGAAAAAACCCTAGTAAGACTGAGAAATAAATGAAAAAGAAAGGAGAAAATTTAACAAAATCAATATTGAAAAATGTTATACCAATAGTGCTCCTGTAAGCAGTTAATAGTATCAAAGGAAACACTACAAAGAAATGTACACTAATAAATTTGACAATTTAAGAGGATAGAACAATTTCATGAAAACCAGAAACTACTAAAGCAAAATCAAGATAATCTAAATAGCCTATAATATTAAATAAACATAGTTTGTAATTAGCAGTCTTTCCTAAAAATATACTTTCCACAATTGGTTTTACTGGAAAACTGTCAAATATTTAAAGAAAAATTAATTAATTTTATACAGTCTTTCTCAGAAAATACAAAAGGAAAACACTTTCAAATTTATTTTAAGAGCCAGTATTACCTTTACCAAAAATCAAAGAAAGAACGAAAATGAAAACTAAAGACCAATGTTTCTCATAATCTTAAACACAAGTAGCCTCCACAAAATATTAGCAAATGAAATTCAATAATGGATAAAAATAATTATACATCATGCACAAGTCAGATTTATTCCATATATGCAAGATTGATTCAACATTTGGAAATTATTCCTTGTAACCAACTATAAAAAGACACTGAAGACAAAAATGTATAATCACATTAATCGATTTAAAAAAATCATTTAACAGAACCCAATACCTTTTCATGATAAAAATTAAACTATTGCTATTCAGAAGCTCTTCATTTTGATGTAGTCCCATTTATTTGTTTCCTTTGTTTCTCTTGCCCTATGCTTTGTAAGAGTGAAAATTTTTCTTTGTGAGATGTCTGATATCTTACTGCCTGTTTTCTTCAATGACTTTTGTGGTTTCATGAAACACATTTAAATCTTTTATTAATTTTGAATTTATTCTTGTGTATGGTGTAAGTTGGTGGTATAGTTTCATTATTTTACATGTAACTTTCCAATTATCCAAACACCATTATAGAAGAGACTGCCTTTATTCCATTGTAGTAGTATGCTCTTGGCTCCTTTATAAAAATTTGACCATAATGGCATGGGTTGATTTCTGGGTTCTTTGATTTGTTCTACTGATCTATATGCCTGTTCTTATGCCAGTATAAGGATGTTTTGATTACAGTGACTTTGCAATATAGCTTGATATGTCATATTGTGAGCCATACAACTTTTTCTTTCTCAAGATTTCCATGACTATCAGCATCAAAATGAAAAGGTACCCACTGTATGGAAGAAATTATTTGCCAATGATACATCTGATAAGTTATCAAGATACAAAATAAATGGTTACGCATACAACTCAATAAAAGAAAGACAACTCAATCAAAACATGGGCAGAGGACCTGAATAGACATTTCTCCAAAGAGGACACACAAATGGCAAATAGATATATAAAAATATTCTCAATGTCACTAATCATTAAAGATGTGCAAATTAAAATGGCAATGAGGTACTACCTCACTACTGTCAGGATGGCTACCAAAAGTAAATCAACAAACAACAAGTGCTGGAGAAAGAAGATGGCGGCGATATAGGCAGATGCGTCCCAGGTCGTGTCCCGGAGCAAATGGAGTGAGCAGCTGAAACTAATAACACCCACCCCGAATTGGCGAAATTGCTCAGCTGGTGAGACGGTTTGCAGCCAGGAAGGGCAGAACTCATCTGAAAAGGTAAAAAAACAAAACAAAACAAAACAAAAAAA
>NW_006294774.1:0-379 GCF_000327345.1 Myotis davidii
TTTAAAAAGATATTTGCTTGTAAGAACATGTAAATGACTTCAAAATGCAGTGGGTGTTTAATTTTAGAGCGCGCCTTTCACATTTATGCAAAACGCTTTTGTACTCGTTCAATGGAAACTTATCTGGCCCCTGGGTAAAGCTGGCAGTAGAACTACTGGCCTTCAATGTGTTAAGATCAGGAACAAAACAAGGGTGTCCACTTTCACCACTTCTACTCAACACAGTGTGGAAGTCCTGGCCACAGCAATCAGACAGGAAGAGAAATAAAAGGCATCCAGTAGGAAAGGGTGCATATGACACGATACTATATAGAGAGAACTTTAAAGAGTCCACAAAGAAACTATGAGAACTGATAAATGAATTCAGTAAAAGTAGCCT
>NW_006294775.1:0-688 GCF_000327345.1 Myotis davidii
GTTACTTCACCTCTTTCATTTGTGATTTTGATTTTTGGGTTCTTTATCTTTGTTCTTGGTTAGCCTCGCTAGAGGTTCATCAATCTTGTTAATCCTTTCAAAGAACCAGCTCTTGGTTTCATTGATTTTTGTATTGTTTTTTTCATCTCTATGTTCTTTATTTCTGTTCTGATCTATATTATTTGCTTCCTTCTGGATACTATGGGATTTTCTTGTTGCTCTCTTTCTAATTCGTTGAGTTGTAGGGTTAGATTATTTATTGCCAGTATTTTTGTTTTGTTTTGTTTTTTTGAGGTAGGTCTATAGAGCTATGAACTTCCCTCTCAGGCCTGCTTTCATTGTGTCCCATAGATTTTGAATTGTTGCATTTTCATTGTCATTTGTTTCCAGGATGCTCTTTATTTCTTCTTTGATCTCTCTGGTAACCTAGTCATTGCTTAATAGCATGCTATTTAGCCTCCAAGTGTTTGATTTTTTTTTCAATGTTTTTATTGTAGTTGATTTCCAAATTTATGCCATTGTGTTCTGAGGAGATGCTTGTTACTATTTCTATTCTCTTGAATTTGAAGAGACTTTGCCTGTGTCCTAATATATGGTCTACCTTTGAAAATGTCCCATGTGCACTGGGGAAGAATGCATATTCTGTGGTTTTGCAGTGAAATATTCTGAAGATGCCAATTAAGTCCTT
>NW_006294776.1:0-496 GCF_000327345.1 Myotis davidii
TGGCTCACTCTCTACCACATTTACCAAAAGGCATAAAATACAACTCGACAAGACACAACACAGAGGCAACAAAACACAAATGTATTCAGCCCTGACTGGTTTGGCTCAGTGGATAGAGCATTGGCCTGTGGACTGAAGGGTCTCAGGTTTGATTCCAGTCAAGAGCATGTACCTTAGTTGTGGGCACATCCCCAGTAGGGGGTATGCAGGAGGCAGCTGATCAATGTTTCTCTCTCATCGATGTTTCTAACTCGCTATCCCTCTCCATTCCTCTCTGTAAAAAATCAATAAAATATATTTTTTTAAAAAACACAAATGTATTCATGACACCAATAACCCCAAATAAAGATGACCACCAGAGAAAAGAGAATTAGGGGAGAGAAAATCGTGCAAAAATGTTATTGAAAAAAGGTAAGAGAGAAAAGAAAAAGAAGAAAAGAGAAGGGGAAAAATACATATATGTGGAGAAAACTCCAAAAAACCAACAAATAAACCA
>NW_006294777.1:0-466 GCF_000327345.1 Myotis davidii
GACTCCATCACAAAATTATTAGCCTTAATAAACGAACTTGGCAAAGTAGCAGTATACAAAATTAACATCAAGAAATCTATGGCATTTTTATACACCAATAGCGAACTTACAGAAAGACAAATTACAAAAACAATCCCATTTACCATTGCACACAAAGAATAAAGATACCTAGGAATAAACTTAACTAAGGAGGTAAAAGACCTGTACTCAGAAAACTACAAGACGTTCAAAAACGAGAAAGAGGAAGACATAAACAGATGGAAGAGCATACCGTGTTCATGGATTGGTAGAATCAACATCATTAAAATGTCCATACTACCCAAAGCAATCTACAACTTCAATGCACTCCCTATTAAAATACCAACAACGTATTTCACAGATCTAGAAAGAACTCTCCAAAAATTCATCTGGAATAAAAAACAAAAAACCCGAATAGCTGCAGCTAGCCTGAGAAAGAAGAACAAAG
>NW_006294778.1:0-4422 GCF_000327345.1 Myotis davidii
TGTTTTGCTTGACATAGATACAGCTGTTTACATATAGAGAATAGTTATAGATGTGCACATAGAAAGTGATTAATATGCACACCTAAGAGTCCCTCATTCCGTCAGCTGAAAGGACCTGGAAGCAAGGACACGTTAGGAGCGACAAGCATCTTGTACCTGCATCTTGGTCTCTAATTACACTTTCTAATAAAAGGAACCAGGGCTCCTTGGAGAAAGGGCTGATTCTAGGACTGGGGCAGTGAATTTGAGAAATGAGAAAGTGTTGGAGTGTTGGAGTGTTGGTGTGTGTGTGTGTGTGTGTGTGTGTGTGTGTGTGTGTTTAAGTACAATGACAGGGTATGTCAAAGGGACACAGGAACCAATTAAAAGAGCTCCCAAAGGAAAAGCTGAAACAATTTGAGCAACAAAATAAAGTAGTACTGGATTGTGACTTGAACTATAAAATAAAAATTTATCAATCCATCCGTACTGATGTAGTAAATACATCACTGAACCAACAGATAGAGAAGAGACTAATCTCCCGTGCAGAAAATCTCCAAATAATTTATGTAGATAATCCGCTGTTGAGAAGTTGGAGTCTATCTCTTTACTCCTTAAGTGGGGGATGTACATAGCCATTTTCTTCCGAGAAAAGAGGGAAAAGAGAATACAGAGGAGACCCCTGACGAACACTACTTTTACCAGGCGGTCAAGGTCAACATCAACAGTGAGAATTTATGATAGTATGCACCCGTGATAGGATGGGATGAGAATGGCATTTTACCATTTTGGTCTTCCTTTTAAGAGCACATAATCCCAATAGAAACATAAGGAAAATATCAGAAAATCCCAACTGAGGGGAAGTCTACCTGACCAGCACTCTTCAAAACTGTCAAGGTCATCAAAGCAAGACATCTGAGAAACTTCATAGGCAAGAGAAGCCTGGGGGCATGATGACTAAATATCTAGTGGTGTCCTGGATGAATCCTGGGCCAGAAGAGGCACATTAGGTAAAAACTAAGGAGGCCATCATCTGAGTGAAGTAATGACTTTGGTGAATAATAATGGATCGTTATTGGTTCATTAATTATGACAAATGTACGACAGCAATGTAAGATGTTAATAATAGTGGAAACTGGATGAGGGATGCATGGGAACCCTCTGTACTATTTCCTCAAATTTTCTGTAAACTGAAAGCAATTCTAAAATTAAAAGTTTATTTAATATTTTGATTGATATTGACAAATGAATCCATTAAAATGCATCAATATACACTTCCACCAACTATGTATGACAGTTTTTGTTTCTGTGTACCCATGACAAAAGTGGATGTTATCAATCCTTTTACTATTTGTAGATTTGAAAGGTGACAAATGATATCTCATTGTTTAAATTTGCATTTTTAAGTGACAAATGAGATTTGACATTCCTCTCATTGACTGGCCATTTATTTTTCTTTTTCTATAGCTGTATGTTGCTATCCTTGCTCATTTTTCAAATGAGCAAGGATAGCAAGGTTGTTGGTCTTTTTTTCCAATGTAGAGCATTTGTTATGGTAAATGAAATTAACCCTTTCCATTCATAGGTTTGCACATTATTTTTACAGACTGCTTTCTTTTGATATTCTCTATAAGTTTTATTGCTGGTTTTTGTTTGTTTGTTTGTTTGTTTTTTACCATGCTTTAAAAGGAATTATAATCACAATACTGAAAAATGACAAAGAAAGATCTTTAACCACAGCTGTCTTGGAGTGTGCAAATGGGGTTTCTGACCTACAATCAGGATGTCAGATACTCTAACTTGCTCCAGAAGTGACTGATGTCATTGACTCCCTCCTTAGAAAGCTCTCTTGAAGTACTGATGACTTGGACAACTGGTTAATCTCTAATGACTTGGACAACTAGTCAACCCCAATGACTGGGACAACTGGTCAACCCCAATGACTATACAGTGGCTTGATTACTACAAATGGTTTCCTTTAAGCTAGTCCCTGATTATTTTAGGTGTCTCACATGTGTTCACAGTCTACTGTCAGCTCAGATTCCTTCTGGGCTTTGTTCTTGTCCTTCCTCTAACATGTCATTTTTTATAATTTATTTTATTTATTTACTTTTTTGCTGTCATTTTTTTTAAAGCCATGTGGAAACAGATGCCTGTGTCAACTGTGGAGACACCAAAACTCATGCCAAGAGTGCTAGCCTTACATCATCACAGGTTCCCACCCCTGAGATGTCAGAACAGGTTGGCTCAGTGCAATGGTAGAAATGCCTTCCATTTTGGAGTACAGTTTTCATTTGGTTCCTGTACATCTCTGACCACTCATCAGTTATTCTCAATATTTTTTGTTGGCTTTTTCCAACCTCCTGCTGATTAAATACTAGACTTATTCTTCAGGACTCAGTTCCTGACTTCTGCTCTAGCAGCAATCATTTTTTTGGGGGGGTGACCCTAGTTCATTTTATAACTATAACTAATGCTTCCCAGCATTCCATATCCCCAGCTATAATTCCACCCTAGACCTCTTTTCTTTCCAGACTCATCTATCCGAACCTATCCATCCCTTCTGCTTGTTTATTTAATAGACATCTACAGCTTTCACTGCCAGCCTCCAGAACTCCAGTGACTGGTAATGCCATTATCCCCGCTTCTCAGACCAAAATGTTGGAAGCATTTTTTTTCACACTCCATTTCATATCCTATATCCAATCTGTCTGGAAATTCAGTTAGCTCTAACTTCAAAATATGTCCATATACATTTTCCAACACTCCTACTGATATGACCCCGCCCCAAGACTCCATCATCTCTGATCTGGAATACTGCAATAGCCTCTAATTGGTCCTCCCACTTGAGACCTTGTTTCTAATCATCTGTTCTCTATACAACCATCACTGAGATCCTACAACATGTCAGAATATTTCCCTTCTCTGATCAAGACCCTCAAATGGCTTTCCATATTACTCATGAAAAACCCCAGCCTTTTACAATTGACCTCAGGCCCTAAATTGTTCTGGTTCCCTGCTATCTCTCTGATGTCATCACCAATACTCTCCAGCTCTCTCTCTGAGCACGTTGTACAGGAGGCTCTTTGTCACTCCTGTCTATTTTCTCCACCACAACACCTTCCTTCCAGATCATGGCTCACTCTCATGTCATTCAGCACTCTGTGAGTGTGACAGTTCCCCACAAAGGCCTTCTGCAAACCTCCTGAAGTAACAACTCCACCTGCACTCTGTCATGCTGCCACCTGCTTATTCTCTACCATTGTGCCTCTTGCCAAATGACATACTATGGATGTTTATTTGTTTATTGTATAACTCCTACCCACTAGAATATAAGCTCCATGTAGAATCTGTTCTATATTGTACTATATTCTTGGCTGCATCCCTAGGAAAAAAAACAATGACTTACTGGTAGTATATATGCAACAAATACTTGTTGAATAAGTGAATATAGCCATTATGTATCTGGCAACCAGACCAGAGGTAGAGACCAAACTCTAGATCTGATCTCATTTCTTGTCCCCTTTTCCTTCTGAGCTGTAACCATAATTGTGTCCCTTGGTGTCTCAATGGCTAGCACATTGGAGGCACTTAATATTTAATGAATAGAACTGAATGACGAGGGCCTTGGTAAAGTGGAGAGGGGCCCAGAAAGAGCAGAACAGAGTCTGGAAGCAAGTTCACAGTATAACACGGGAGAATAAACAAAAACACCATGTAGAGATGGCTCATGAGGGCACTGTGCCTGATCCAGTGTCAAAGATGATGAGACAAACAAGCCAGACTCAGTCATCTTTCTGCTCCCCTTTTCCTTCTACAGGAGCTCAGTTGTCTTCTATTCATTTTCATTTCCCAGCCACTCTTGGAAAAGGCAGCAAGTTCATGCGGTGGACAGAGTCCTAGACTCGGACATCAGAAATATTTGGGTTAGAATCCTGCCTCTGCAAGAGCATACAATGGAGTCAAGAATAGTCTCTTCAATAAACGGTGTTGGGAAACTTGGTCAGATATAGGCAAAAAAAAAAAAAAAAAAAAAAAAAGAAACTAGACCACCAACTTACACCATACACAAAAATAAACTCAAAATGGATAAAGGACTTAAATGTAAGACGGGGAAACCATAAAAATCTTAGAAGAAGCCATAGGCAGCAAAATAGCAGACATATGTTGTAGCAATATGTTTACTGATACAGCTCCTAGGACAATGGAAACTAAGGAGAAAATAAGCAAATGGGACTACATCAAAATAAAAAGCTTCTGAACAGCAAAAGAGAACATATTTACCAATGTTATCTTCAGTAAGGGTTTAATCTCCAAAATGTACAGGAAACTTGTACAACTTAACAAAAGGAAGATAAACAATCCAACCAAAAAATGGGAAAAAGGATCTAATTAGATAATTTTCAAAGGAGAATATACAGAAGGCCAAGAGACATATGAAAA
>NW_006294778.1:4530-18781 GCF_000327345.1 Myotis davidii
ACTGAGTAATTCCACTTCTAGGATAAATATTATTAGAAACCAGAAACACCAATCAGAATGGATATATGCACCCCTGTGTTCTTAGCAGCACAATTTACAATAGCCAAAATTTGGAAACAGCCTACGTGCCCATCAGCAGATGAGTGTATTTAAAAACTGTGGTACATCTACACAATGGAATACTACACTGCTATAAAAAAGAAGGAACTTTTACCATTTGCAACAGCATGGATGGACCTGGAGAGACCATTATACTAAGTGAAATAAGCCAGTCAGAGAAAGTTAAATATCACATGATCTCACTCATATGTGGGATATAATTAACAACATAAACTGATGAACAAAAATAGAGCCAGAGACAGAAAGGCATCGAACAGACCATCCAAACTAAGAGGGAAGGCAGGGGACGGGGGGATAAGAGATCAACCAAAGGACTTGTATGTATGCATATGAGCATAACCAATGGACACAGGCAGTATGGGCGTGAGGGCATGTGCTGGAGGGTGGGAGTGGCTGGGGAGAGGTCAATGGGGGGAAAAGGAGACTTATGTAATACTTTAAACAATAAAGAATTTCAATAAATAACAATAATAAAAAAGAATCCTGCTTCTGATATTAGAACCGAACAAACACATTATTTAATATTTGGGTGTGTCACTTTTCTCATCTGTAAAAGGCACTAACAATGAGCACCTCTCTAGATTTGCATAAAAATTTAATGAGAAAAGGTAGGAGAAAAGGTTAACATCCTATACCCAACACAGAGCAGGAACTCAGTGTAATGGAACCTGTGCTGTCAGCAGGGATGGACAGATTCTGGTTTGTTTGTTTTTTAATATTTTTATTGTTTTGTTTTTTTTTACAGAGAGGAAGGGAAAGGGATAGAGAGTTAGACACATCGATGAGAGAGAAACATTGATCAGCTGCCTCCTGCACACACCCCACCAGGGATGCGCCCACAATCAAGGTACATGCCCTTGACCGGAATCGAACCTGGGACCCTTCAGTCCTCAGGCCGACGCTCCATCCACTTAGCAAACTGGTCAGGGCTGGACAGATTCTGTATGTGATCTCACATCTTTCTTGTTCTACTCAGCTGATGGGATTTGTCATGTCCGTTTGTCTCTATTTTATTTATTTATTTGTTGTTAATCCTCACCCAAGGATATTGTTTTTCCATTGATTTTTAGAGAGAGTGAAGGGAAGGAGGGACAGAGAAAAACACTGATGTGAGAGAGACACACGGATTGGTTGCCTCCTGCACACGCCTGGAATGAGGCTGGGGATCTAACCTGCAACCCTTCAGGTGCATGGGTCGATGCTCTAACCACCGAGAAACACTGGCCAGGGTTGTTTTGTCTCTCTTTTAGACTTTTCTCCAACCCTTCCTTCCTTGAGTGTTCTCTTGTCTTATTCTCTAGAACCATTAAATTCTTGTGCCGATCTGATTCCTCTCCTTATGAATAGATGGTGAACATTGAGTTTTAGAACAAACAGAAGCAAAAGAGAAGATGGTTGGATATTTTTATCTAAAGAAGTGGACACACACACACACAGGGTCCATGGGGATGGAAATGCTTCCCTCCCAGTGTGGTATCAGGTGGCAGCAAGGGCAGGTGAGGGTTCAGAATAGCAAGCATCCCTAGGGGGTGTGGTGAAAAATAGCCTGGGGCACCCTCAGGAGCGCTGGCTTCTGATCCCTGGGAAGCGAGAATTGGAACTGAACTTGAGTTCTGGGAGGAGGAAATGTCTCCAGGACCAGTGAGAGCGATCCCTGGTGACACAGTGAGGGCCACCTCCAGAACGTCTCTGTCTGGGCAGCTGCTGCAGTTTTCCTAGGCTCCCCTCTGAGTTCCGATCCACCACAGAGTAATTCTCACTGCGATTAAGACCAAGTTTTCTTTCCAGCGTGGTGTCCTCAAAATGCAAGTATTTTAGGGCCATAAAACTCTATGAATCCCATTTCTGCCAGTTACTAGTGGTTGGCTTTAGAAAAGCTAGCTAACATTGCCAAGTCTCAGTTTTCTATCTGTAAATTGGGGCTAATAATCCTCGTCTCTCAGAGTAGTTTAAAGTGTTACAGAATGCATTTGTGTCCCGCGCATCTGCAGCTGTCAATCATTTCTCACTGACAGAACATTTCTGAGTGGCAAAGCCCCTTTCTCTTCTCCAGTTCTCTGGGGAATTTCTGAAGTAGGGAATATAAATGTTAGCCAAAAGGAAAATGATTTGCATTCTTATCACCCATGCTTCCCTGTCCCTGGCCTTCTTATTGCTCCCATTTCTGTACATCTCTGAGATCTCCTCTCACTTCCTTTCCTCTTCAGAGGGACAGTTCAGTCACCATGCACCACTCTGCTCAGTGGGCCCTTCAAAAACTGGCCTCTTCAGTAGTCTTGTATTCCTCACCTCCGCTTTCCAACCAGGGAGGCCCAAATATCCTATCCCCGTAAATAAAGGCAATAGAATAATGCACACTTCTTTGCTTTAAACCTGGTCCTCCCACAATCCATTCTCCACAACCACAACAGTGCTCCTTTTAAACTCCGGAAGGATCTCACTCCTCCGCTAAAACCCTCCAGTGACCTCCCATCTCATGAAGAGAAAAAGTAAAGGCCTTTGCCATCAACCGCAAGGTCCTCCTTTGTTCTTTCCTCTGTTTTCCTGGTTTCTCCTCAGAGCTGAGAGCAGCTGAGAGTGGTAGAGATGCTCTCGCTCACTCTGCTACCAGGCCAACAGCATCATCTTCCTAGTAACCGGTGTTACTATTCACCTTTGTCTCAACCATGTTTACCGACTTCATTGATGGGCGAAAACTGCACAGAGTGACTTAATTCAATAGCCCTGGTGAATGTGTGTGACCTTGGAAAAGGAATCTGTCTTTGCCCATGCTATTTATAAAGTGTAGATAATGGTCATGCCCTGTGTAAAAACTCCAGTACAGTGCCTCCCACTTGGTAAGTTATAAATAAAAAGCAACTGGCTTTGCTGAGTTACATGGTAGAACTCAGACTCCTTATTTTATCAGGTAAGCCCCTTTTTAATATCATCTGAACCTGTCTCACTTTTAGATTAACCTATACCTCTGCTACACACACACACACACACACACACACACACATTCACACATACATTCACACCTACATACATACATACATAATTTATCATAGAAAATAAACATAATTATAAAATTAAATAGAAAAGAATCAATATTATAGTGGATAGCAGCAGTATATTTTAATACACTGCTCTGTAAAAGGCGAAAGATTTATGCGATGTGAAGAGAAACCAGAGTATCACTGCTCTGTATTCAATAGGAAAAGCAGACAAAAACTGAGTATATAAAAGAATAGGACAACACACTGACAAATGATTTGAGCAACATAACCAACAAGCTTGATCTACTAGTAAAAGTCCTAATAGTAACCTATTCTCAACTTGAAGAATATACATTCTTCTTGAACATATACCGGTAATAAACATTTGTAAAAAGAAATGATCACCAGGTCATAAAGCTGGTCTCAACAAATTTCCAAAAATTATTAGCATATGTACCACATTTCTTAGCACAATACAATTTAAATTAAAAAACTAAAATTTAAATATTCCAAGAAAGAACAAGGAATAGAATAATGTAAATACTACATATCACATTTTATTAGCTACAGCTGAAGGTGCACTTAGAACAAAACTAATATTCTTTAAAAACTATTTTATTGGTTTCAGAGAGGAAGGGTGAGGGAGAGAGACAGAAACGTCAATGATGAGAGAGAATCACTGATTGGTGGCCTCCTGTACACCTCCTTACTGGCGTTTCAACCTGCAATCTGGGCATGTACTCTGACTGGGAATAGACCCAGGACCCCCTGGTTCATAGGTTGATGCTCAACTGCTGAGCTACATTGGCTGGGCCAAAGCTAATATATATATTTCCCTTTATTGATTAAGATGTTACAAATATGTCCTTATCCCCCCAATGTCCCCTCTTCCCCCCAATCCTGCCCTCAACATAAACCGATGAACAAAAACAGATGTAGAGACAGAGAAGCATTGATCAGATGCTCAAAACTCAGAGGGAAGGTAGGGGAGGGTGGGGATGAGGAGGAGAGATCAACCAAAGCTAATGTTCTTAAAAAAAAATTGTGCTAAAATCTGAAAATAGAGGAGATAAATATTCACTTAAAATTTAGAGTAAGATAAAATGGAGTAAAAAAAAGAAAATTGAGCAGGGAAACAGCAAAGATAAGAACATAGAACAATAAAATTGAAAACAAACTTAAAATAGACACAAACCAAAGCTAACAGTTTTTTGGAAAAGTAATAAAACAGATAGGCTGGTATGATTTGTCAAGAATAAAAGGGATAAGATCTAAGTATATAATACAAAGACAGAATGGGAAAGAGGGACACATTTACAGATGGAATGAAGATTCAGAAGACCAGGGAAAGAATGCGATTTCTAAAAAGTCAGTTAAATAGATTTAAAACTTATATTAAATGGACAACATCGCTTACTAAAACTTTTATAAAGAAAGATACCAGAATACACCAATACCATTAAAGAAACTGAATGACTTAAAAATATACCCCATAGATTTACAGTTGAGCCTTACTTAAAAAAACCCCCAAGAAACATAGAATTCCAATATTATAGACATTCCCATAAAGAAGTAAAAGAGTATTAGGTCAACATTACGATCTCACTGTATGAAACCAGTATGACATTTATACCAATACCACACAATAATACTGTGAGAAGAAAATGAACTGAGGGACCGGAAATGATCAAAATAATTTAGCAGATCTAACATGGCCCTCTCCCCACACCTTCCACATACACATAATTATGATAAAGTCAGCCTTTCCCCAGAAAGTCAAAAATGTACCATTAGATAATCTATTAGTACAATTCCCCATATTAAGAGACATAGAAAAATATCATGTGATAGTCTTAATAGAGAATGAAGAAAATTTTGACAAAGATTAATACCCCTAAGAACAACAATTCTTAGCAATTCAATTAAGAGAGAGCATACTTAACTGTATGAAGTCTATCTCAAAACAAAAACAAAAACACACCAAAAAAACCAAAAAACCCTGCAGAAAATAATAATTAATGGACAAAGCATTAGAATCCCAGTCCTTGGCACATCTGAGCCTTTTGGCTAAGATCGAGTGTAACAGCTGCTGACCAGCACTAGTTCTCCTGGAGGTACCGGTCAAAGCACAATAGGCATCACTATGTTGATGACATTCCCTAGACTTGTGCAGAACTCAACATGGATGGCATTATGTGGAGACCTTCTTAACAAAACCAGACAAGATACAAAAAATGCTAGGATTGAAGACTGTCCTGATTCCCCGAGGTTATGATGGATTATTTAGAAAATCCAAGAGAATCCTATGTTATTAAAAATAATAAGAGCATATGCCAAGGAGTTTGGACATAAGATAATCATACGAAAAATAGTTGCTCTCCTCTACACCAGCAATGAAAATTAATTTGGTAATGATTATTCATGAAGGCAGAAAAGTATTTAGGTTCATAAAAGAAAAATATTCTAAAGAAAGATGTGCAAGACTGTTATAGTGAATACTAGAGGCCTGGTGCATGAAATTTGTGCATGGGGGTGGGGAGGTGTTCCTCAACCCGGCCTGCACCCTCTCCAATCTGGGACCCCTTGGGGATGTCTGACCTAAACTGGCAGTTGGACATCCCTCTTGCAATCTGGGACAGTTGGCTCCTAACTGCTTGCCTGTATGCTTGCCTGATAACCCCTAACTGCCTCTGCCTGCCAGCCTGATTGCCCCTAACCACCTCTGCCTGCCGGCCTAATCATCCCCTAGCTGCTCCCCTGCTGGCCTGATCGCCCCCAACTGCCCTCCCCTGCTGGCCTGATTGCCCCCTAACTGCTCCTCTGCCAGCCTGATCACCCCTAACCGCCTCTGCCTCGGCCCCTGCCACTGTGGCTTTTTCCAGAAGGATGTCCGGAAGATATCAGGTCTAATTAGCATATTACCCTTTTATTAGTATAGATTGTAAAACATTACTATGAATGACATATAATAAATGGGGACATAGCCTGTGCACATTGATAGAAGATTGTAAACCACCACTTATTCCCAAATACATCTAAATATTCAAATAATGCTAGTTAAAATCTCATAGGGTTACTTTTGAATGTTAGTGAACTGATCCTAAAATTTATTTGGACATTAATGGGCCCAAACTAGCCAATTCCATTTAAAATAAAAATCATGGTGAGGGGACATGCACTATCAGATATTAAGAACAATTTCTATAAATATAGAGTATTTAACAAAATATGGCATTTTAAAAGGAATCAACAAATCAAGCAATTGAACAGAATAAAGAGCCCAGAAACAAAATTATATTAGAAACTTAACAATTAGAACCAGCATTATAGGCCTGGGGGGAAAGGATTGTTTATTGAACGAAAGGTGGGGGGTATTTGATTGTGCATAGAGGAAAAAATGGATCTTTAAATCACATGTAAGTAAAAATATATTCCAGGTGAACTCAAGGCCTAAATATAAAAGACAATTTTTTATTTTAAAAAATTGAGATAGCTATCTATACAAACTCATGGCAGCAAAGTTTTATTTTAATAAAACAGCAAATATAATTGAGGACACACAGAAAATACTTTAGGAAAACATAGTTACTCTCCTCAGAGGGATTAAAAACTATTTGCTATGAAACAGAACCATAGTTCTGGAACTTGAAAATAAGATAATTAGCAAAAAATATATGAATAGATAAATGGCACAATGTAAATAGCAGAAGAGTCAATTAATGCACTAAAAGACTGAATCAAGTACTTATTAGCCTAGGAAGAGAGTGAAATAAGACAAAGAGATGAAAAAGCAGGAGGTGTGAAGAACAGATCCAGAATGTCCAGGATTTATTTGTTAATACACTCAGAAGAAACAACCGTAGGTAAAAGGAATGTTGTAGAAGAATAATGGTCCCCTAAAAATGTTATATCCTGATCTCCAACATCGGCGAATATGTTATGTGACATGATATGATGGCCTGAATAATGGCTCCACAAATATTTCCACATTCGAATTCTCCGAACCTGCAAATGTTAACTTACAGGCAAAAGGGACTTTGCAGATTAAAATCAGGATCTCGAGATGGGAAGATGATCCTGGATCGTCAGGTAGTCCTGTTACACCTACAGCGATCCTTCTATGAGGGACGGGGTGGGGGGTAGAAGCAAAGGAGAAAGGGACGTGGCATCAGAAGCAGAGGCTGGAATAATGTAGCCAGGTGCCCAGGAGTGCCCGCAGCCTCCAGAAGCCGAGAGAAGCGCAGAACAAATGCCCCATGGAACCAGCCCCCCTGACACCTTCCTTCGAGTCCTTTCAGATTTACTTAGGACTTTTGACATCCAGAACTGCAAGAGAATAAATGTGGTTGTTTTAAGCCACTACGTTAGGGTAATTTGTTGCAGTAGTAATAGGAAACTAATACATATGGCAAAGGGGAGTTAAGGTTACAGATGAAATCAAATCTGCTAATCAGCTGGCCTTAAACATCTGAAAATGACCGCCATTCATCAAAGTAACAGACTTAAAAAAATTTTCAAATCATATGATCATCTCAACAAAAAAAAGAAAAAGAAGAAGAAAAAGCATTTCAACACTCATTCCTGATTTTTAAAAAAAATCTCAGCAAAATAGGAATAAAAAGGACTTTTGAACCTGATAAAGGTTATCTTTGGGAAACCTATAAAGAGCATTAATAGTGAAAGACTAAATGATTCTCCTCTAAGATATAAAACAAGATGAAGGTGTCTTCTCTCAACACTTTTCCTCAACATCATATTACAAATTCTAGTCAGTATAATATAGTGAGAAAAGGAAATAAAAGGAATCCCAGTCAAAGAGAAAGAAGGAAAGCTGTCTGAATCCACAGTTGACACAACCATCTACCTTAAAATCACATGGACTATACAAAAAACCCTTCAGAACGAACATGTGAATTTAGCAATGTTGCAGGATACAACACCAAAATACAAAATCAATTGTATTCATATATACCAGCAATAAATAATGAAAAGGGAAATTAAGGAAACAATACCACTGTCAATGGCATCTATACTAATAAAGAGCTAATATGCTAATGGTCGAGAGGCTATAACAGGTAACGACCAGACCACTAGCATATTAGCTGGGGCATTGCTGAGGAGATGGGCGGAAGCAGGGAGGTGCCAGAGGGGGTGGGACCACCCAGGAGGGCAGGGGTGAGAACCTATAGCGCCCCCCTCACCAGTCCTTCGGCACCAACTGCTGGCTCTCTGAGTGCCCCATGGCCCACCTGCCATGGTTCTCCAGGGCCATGACTGGGTGGAGCCACTACTTTGCT
This sequence comes from Myotis davidii, assembly GCF_000327345.1. Taxonomy (NCBI): domain Eukaryota; kingdom Metazoa; phylum Chordata; class Mammalia; order Chiroptera; family Vespertilionidae; genus Myotis; species Myotis davidii. The sequence continues at coordinate 12,926 of NW_006294778.1, forward strand.
CTGAGACAAGGAGTGGGGGTTGGGGGGTGGAAGCGGGGAGTTGCTCAGAGAAGGCAGGACCAGCCGGAGGCAACTCGAGGGACTGAGGGCAGGGCTTGAAGTGGCCAGAGAAGGCCAGAGGAGTTGGGGGCTGGGCCAGGCACGCTGGAGCTCTGTGTGGGCAGGTTTGGGTGTCAAGGCAGGGCAGTGCCACGCGATTTCTTTTGCACGCTGGGCTCCTAGTAAAAATATAAAATAATTAAGGGCAGATCTAGCAAAATGTGTTTAAGACACGTGCATGGAAAACTATAAAACCTCTCAAGAAGAGTGTAGCAAGGATCTAAATAACTGAAGATAAGTGTCCAAGATGAAAAATCCCGGTAGGTCAAAAAAATGTTAGTTTCTCCCCAAATTGATCTACAGATGCAACAGAAGCCCAATAAAAATCCCCCCCCCAATATTTTTGTGGCTGATTCTAGCATTCATATTGCGATACAAAGAGCTAAAAACGATTCTCTTGTCTTTCAGCATCTGCTTGCTGTCTCAGGGTCCCAAGATGCTGTACCTTTGGGCTTCAGATCCAACAGCCAGGGAGGAGAAAGAGAGAAAGACAAAGGGTGTCAGGTGTGCATGCCGGCCAAGGGTTCCGTTTAAGCCCCTTTCTGGAGCTCCTCCCATGGCCTGAGGGTGTATCTCTTTGGTCCGAGCTCTGTCACTGGCCACACCTGGCTGCCTGGTAACCAAGGAGATGGGAATTCTGGGTGGGGTTGTGTGGCTAACCAGCAGTCTGCCGGGGCACTGAATACCAGGTCTCATTGGGATGCTTCATCCCTTATCTGGTCTTTTGGACTGAAACTCATCCTTGCTTAAAACTTTCTATGGTCCCATACCCTAAAACAAGCTGAGTCTCTTAAGTATGACATCTAAAGCTTTCATGACCTCATCCTGTCTCCCTCTCTGTCCTCACTTCCGTTACCGTCTGCTTCCCATAGAACTCCTTTCCTGAATAGTCTGCCATTTCCTTCCATACTAGGCTGCTTCCTCCCTGCGCCTTCTCACGTGTACTTCCTTCTTTCCTCCCCTCTCTGTATGTTTTGTGGTTCTCCTTCCTGACACCTCTTCCAGGAAGCCCTCCCAGAGCCCAGTACAGAACGCACCGGGCACCCATCCTCTGTCCCCACATCACCCTGTGCACTCCTTCCAGAGCAGCCATGGCTCTTTATATAACAGTCTGCTTAATTGCTCTATATCCCTTATTAAATTGAGAGTTCAAGCGGCAGAAACTATGTTGCTTGTCTTTGCAACCACTGTCCCTGAGGTAGTAGTGGCTACATGAATGTTCATTGAATGAATGAAAGAAAAGAAGACGGGAAAGACTACACCAGCTTTAGACTTTTACCGAGCTCACACCCAAAGCTCTCGGAGGAGGCGTTCCTCTCCCCCCAGGTAAAGCAACATCTGGCAGCCATCGGCCCATCCCCCTCCGTTGAGAAGCTTCTGGGAAATCAGAAAGTCATGTAATAAAAGGTCTGGGCTTCTTCCTTCCACAGGGTGTTCGCGGAGCCCCGTGGAGAGCTGGGGGAGGGGCTCAGGGTAGCAGCCAAGCAGAGCCTGATTATAGACCAGCTGTCAGATTGTGGAAGAAATCTTGCCCGTGCTGGACAGATTGCTCGCCGAGGATCATTAACCATTTGGGACACACGGCAGTCTTTCCGCTTTAAATTGCCTTCAAATCCAGCATTATGAAAATGAAACCCCTTTATGACAACATCCCCTTTCATCCGAGACCAGAGCCTCATCCTTCAAGTGTGCTGAGGAAGAATTTGAGGTTGCGGCCTACTCCTGGAGTTCGACCAGGAGGAATAAAATGACGACTCTGAGAGGGAATGGGGATTTGGTTTCTAAGAGGTGTGGCTCTTATCTACTTATATGCATCGAGCTCCTACTATGTGCAGGAAACTGGACACACATTATCACATTTATTCTGAACATGATGAGGTAGTTGGTATTATAATGAGGAAAGTGAGTCTCAAAGAGCATAAGTAAATGGAAGAAACTCACAGGCAGAGAGAGAGCCAGGATCTGACACTAGTTAATCAGTTTATTCAGCTAATAAATACATAATTGTTGACAGCCTAATGCAAATTCTATCCCAGGGAGGCAACGGTGAGAAAAATATAGTCAAAAGCCACAGAATTACACAGCCTCCAGCCCAATACGGGAAACATTCATTATAAGAAACTGGGGCACTAGATTTTCTGGCGACATAGAACCAAGGAAGCCAGTCTGTGGATTCATGGCTGGTTTCTTGGAAAAGGTGACACACAAGCCAAGATCTGAAGAGCAAGCTGGGTTAGACAGCTGGGAGTTAGGGAAGGAGCTTTTCAGACGAAGAACAGTCCAAAATCCCAGAGGTCATAACTTTGGAGAAACGGATGTTCTCAAAATGGGCATGGAGAGTGGAGAGAGAGGGTTTTGACAGTTAAGAAATTTGACAGCCACTGGAAACATGCTACATGTACAACATGGTACATCATGCTAACCACACAGAAAGCCACTAAGATGTTTCCATCAAGAACACACAGCCGGGCCCTGGTCCTGAGCTCAGTGGTTAGAGCATTAGCCCAGGGACGGAAGGGCTGTGCGTTCAATTCCTGGTCAAGAGCATGTAACTCCATTGCGGGCTCTGGCTGGACCCCTGGCTCTAGTCGCTCTCACATTAATGTTTCTCTCTCTCTCTCTCCTCCTCTCTCTCAATCAATGGGAAAAAAAAATCCTCAGGTGATGATTAACAAAAAACAAACAACAACAAAAGTACACAGCCTGGAGAGTAACCAAGGACTGTGGCCTGCTTGCCACGTGCCAGGCCCATTCTAAGTGGTGTCCAGGCGCTGATGCTTCCGTTCTGGTGGCTGGAGTGTGAGCCCTGCCAGCTAGTTTTCCTTTTTGCAATGTGAGGGTCCGACTTAAGCTTTGATCGCTACTTCAAAGAGGCGCCCACCTTGGAGAGGGCTCCCTCGGACTGCTGCCAGCCAGGGACAGACAGAGCCAGCCCTGCCTGCAGGCCCCTTCGCCTCGGAGATCAGGGCTGGTTTCCACAACGAACCTTTTGGGCCACTTGTTGGTTCTCATCCCGTGCTTTAAATTCCTGCTCTTACGTTTCCAACTCACCAATAAAGAAGCAGCCAGAGCAACCCTAGGGCCTCATCCTGGACCCCAATAAAGGCGAAATCCCAGGCCCAGGCTCTCTCAGTGACCCTCTCCTGCCCTCACTGTGTGGCCCCGGTATGCGGTGTCATTTCCAGGACCTGTCAGGACCTAGTTTCCCGATGGTTATTGCTGAGGGCATGTTGCAGTCATAAGAAGAAGCTGAGGGACAGACCAGTCACAACAATGGATATCAGTAGCCCGAGGATGAGCAGCAAACAGCCGCCTCATGATTTATCAGCCAAACCAGGGCACTTGTGAGCATGGAAATGGCATTATTAGTAACTATATTGGGGCAACAGGCAAAACTGTTTTACGCAAGTTAGAATATATGGCCACCCTACCTGTAATCCCCATAAGAACCCGCAAGGTAGGTACTATTATGACGTCCATTCTGCGAGGGAAACTGAGGAGGGAGGGTTCGCCACTCCACCAGAGGCACAGAGAGCCTCTCTGCTAAGTGACTCCTCAGCGGTGCCTATCCTGAAGGACTGTTTTCCTGGATGCAACAGATACCGGCTGGCTTTCCACATTGTGCCAGGTGCTGGGGACACAGCAGCATCCATCTCCACCCGTGGTTCTCAACCTTCCTACTGCCGAGGCCCTTTAGTATAGTTCTTCATGTTGTGGTGACCCCCCAACCATAAAATTATTTTCATTGCTACTTCATAACTGTAATTTTGCTACTGTTATGAATCTTCATGTAAATATCTGATATGCAGGATGTATTTTCATTGTTACAAATTGAACATAATTAAAGCATAGTGATTAATCACAAAACAATATGTAATTATATATGTTTTCTGATGGTCTTAGGCGACCCCTGTGAAAGGGTTGTTCGACCCCCAAAAGGGTCGCGACCCACAGATTGAGAACCGCTAATCTACACGGAGCTTCATTCTGGTGGGATGGGGCTCGTGGACTCACAGAACTCACAGCTTCTGTGTCCAGAAGACAAACTACGTGACTAGACGCATAGCAAACTGAAGCAGTAGTCACTGCCCAATAGGGGATGAGATGGCACAGTGGTTCCCCCCCCAGGACGGACGGTGGTCCCGCTGGGCGTTCAGCAAGAACAGAGGATGTGCTTAGTTGTCACCACTGAGGAGGGTGGCGGTGGTGTCTAGTGAGTGGAGGTCAGGGATGCTGCTAAACATCCTACAGGAATAGGACAGCCCCTCCCCTGCCAAAGAATTATCTGGCTCCGATGGCCAAAAGTGCTGAGGCTGCAAACCCCGATACTCACACATGCACACAGACACCCACAGATACATCCACGGCATCACCTCCATCAGCATCCCCACCACCAACCCTCTCGCCCACCATTTCCTTCTCAATCCTTCAAAGTTGAAGAATGTTCATTCCAATTCAGCAAATCCATTTTTATTGAAACCATCTAGATCGGGGCACTGCCTAGATGCATGTTATGATTGAATGAACACATTAGGAGCAGCTAAAAGCTGGAATGTATAAGATCAAATTGGTTTTGTTAATTTAACTTGTTCAAGGTACTTGAAGCAATTTTCCATGCCCCTGATAATTACGTTAAAAATTAAAGACTGTAATCATTTCAGGAAATGGGTAAATAAATAGCAAGATCTTAGGATTCTCTGAGGTGTTTTGGCTTGAAATTTGAAATAAAATTTTTCCCTGTAGAAATCCAAGAAGATGCCAGGACACTCTTGTTCATGGGACTAGGGAGCAAAACTATTTGGCTTATTTTATACAAAACAATACAAAGAACAACAATCCAACCTAACTCCCACATCCCCCAAAACTGAGGATAGCTCCTAAGAGAAAGAAAATGCAAAGACAGCCTAATTCATAAAGTATTGACACAATTAAGAATGGAATGGTTACAAAGATCTAAAGATACGCACTATTGACAGTCATGCATAACAACTATATGTAAGTGACCGATTAAAAAATCGTCCCAAACCCTCAATTCTCTACTCCTGTGCCCGACTCACTTTATAGGAGGTGGTGACAGCAAGGAATTAAAGATGCTCATGAAATGAAAACTGAAGAATAGACAGAAGTCCCTGAATTGACATTTCCACGACTTGGGTAACAGCATGGAGTAGTGGCAAAGAGGGAAGGTCTTAGAGTTCTGCAGCCCAGGGTCAATTTTTGGTTCACTACTTATTAACTGCGTGACCTTGCACAAGTCATTAGCCTTCCTGTGTCTCAGTGTCTACCTCTGTCATGGGGTAAGAAGATAGCCGCTCGTACTATGGAAGGGTTCACAGAAGTGCAACCACTCGAACAGTGCTCAGGTTGTACTGGATATGACATAAGGGTCAGGTGCTGTTGGATTACTGTTGTTATAGATAAGATATCATCATTATTTTCTACTAGAGGCCTGGTGAACAAAATTCTTGCACTTGGGGGGGTGGGTGGCCTCAGTCTGGCCTGCACCTTCTTGCAGTCTGGGAGCCCTTGGGGTATGTCTGGGAGCCCATGGGGAGCAGGCCAAAGCTAGTGGTCGGACATCCTTAGCGCTGCTATGGAGGCGGGAGAGGCTCCCTCCACCACTGCTGTGCTCACCAGCCGTGAGCCCAGCTTCTAGCTGAGAGGCACTCCCCCTGTGGGAGTGCACTGACCACCAGGGGGCAGCTCCTGCATTGAGCATCTGCCCCCTCATGGTCAGTGCACGTCATAGCGATCAGT
>NW_006294778.1:19159-19746 GCF_000327345.1 Myotis davidii
CAGACTCTGCTTTCAATCTTGCCTCTCACCATCCCCGTTTCAACACAGAGTCTGGAGGATCCTTCTTAGGAAGAGGTTAGATCACTCACTTCTTGGCTCAAGACCCTGCAGTGAGTCCTCATTTCTCCAGAGTGACAGCTGATGTCCTTACGATGACCTCTAGTCCCTCCGCAGTCCAGTCCCTCTTACCTTTCAATCTTCCTATTACTCTCCCATCTCTTGCTCCACTCCAGCCCCTCAGGCCTCCCTGCTGCTGCCCAAATGCACCAGACATGCTCCTGCCTCAGGGCCTTTGCCTTAGTGGTTCTCTCTGCCTAGCATGCTCTTCCCATATTTCCAGGTTAGCTAGCTCTTTACCTACTTCATGTCCCAGCTGGGTGGCTCAGTTGGGTGGAGCCAAACTGAGTAGTATCATTCCATACACCAAAATGGCTGCAGGTAAGATTCGCAATCAGGGCACATAATTTGGTCGTGGGTTCGATCCCCGGTTGGTCAATGTCTGTCTCACTTTCTCTCTCTCTCTCTCTCTCTCTCAAACATAGCCAGCCTATACCAGTCACCCTATTTAATACAGCTACCTGCCTCCC
>NW_006294778.1:19796-34677 GCF_000327345.1 Myotis davidii
TTACTCTTACCACCATTGCTCTGCTCCTGGGTCACCCCTACTGTCCTAACAGGATCCTTATCAGGCCACTGGATTCTAAAATATCTCTCCTTCTAACCTGTATAATAGAGAAGGGCCCCTTTCTGCTCTTTATATGCCCCAAATCGTTCTTTGTCTAAATTAGGGCTAATGAATCAATGTATTCAGGAACCAAGCAGGTAACACAAATACATTAAGGTGTTAGGTGAAATGAAAGGGAGGGGTAGGCCTACAGTCAATTAGGAACTAACCCTCTTTTCTTACAAACACTGTATGTGCCGTGCTGCCCCAAAACTTCTAGCTCAGGGATGGGCAAACTTTTTGACTCGAGGGCCACAATGGGTTCTTAAACTGGACCGGAGGGCCGGAACAAAAGCATGGATGGAGTGTTTGTGTGAACTAATATAAATTCAAAGTAAACATCATTACATAAAAGGGTATGGTCTTTTTTTTCAATAGTTTTATTCATTTCAAACGGGCCAGATTCGGCCCATGGGCCATAGTTTGCCCATGGCTGGCTTAGACCCACTCCCCTAAGCTGGCAGTGTCTGCCCCTGGTGGTCAAGTTTAAAATCAAGTAGAGAAACAGAGGGAAGAGTGGTGGCAGCAGTCAGTTTAGAGGCCTCAAGGAGGCAGACAGTGTTGAGTCTTGAAAGATGAATAGATGACCACATGTCAGGTGAAACCATGGAGGGACCATGGGGACAAAGGCATTCCAGTCAGTTGGGCACGAACACCAGCAGGAAGAGGAGGGATTTCCTGGCAGGCGATGTGCGGAGTGCCGCCTTCCTCAGCTGTGGCTGCTCCAGCCTCCCTCCTCGATTGCTCGGTCTCGGCTCAGTCTATAATGAGCACTATACCCATGGTTGTTATCGTGTACGGGTACACACTTACTGTTATAAACTCACTATTTTTTTTATTTTAAAATATATTTTATTGAGTTTTTACCTTCCTCAGCTGTGGCTGCTCCAGCCTCCCTCCTCGATCGCTCGCCTCGGCTCAGTCTATAATGAGCACTATACCCATGGTTGCTATCGTGTACGGGTACACCCTTACTGCTATAAACTCACTATGTTTTAATGAAATAAAACATGTATCTAACTTCTTGCAAGGCAATACTATCTATGTGCTGGTACTATGTGAGGGTTAGTGTGCCGGTTAGAGATATAATTTTTCTAATCTATTCTAATTTGTAATAAAATAAACCCAGAAGCTCTAAATTATTTTTTAGAGTTTTCATACATGTGACACCTACAATCATCTTGTATATCAGCAATGCACACACCCCTACCCCCACTTCAGGAGCTCATGCCTGCCCTTGAACCAGCAGACTCAGATGCCAGTCACTGGCTGTTTGACCCTGGCCCCTCATGTCTCTATTCTGGAACTCAGTTTCCTCTTCTGTTAAATAAAGAGACAAGGCCCACCTCCGGTGCGGTTGAGAAGATCTGTGAGATGGAAGAGCACCAGGCCTGGCCCCTGGCCCCGGATACATGTGTGGCGAGGTCCAGCTGAGCCTGAAACTATGGAAAGACAGATGCTGTCTTAGTTACCCTCTGAGAAAGGGGTGTGTGGGGGAAGGGCAGTTTCTTCATTTGAGGGCCTTTGGAGAGGAAGTAGCAGTACTAGAAACCAATGGCCCATGACTGTCCTCTTTGCTGGATACAGAAATACTTTCCTTGAAGGGCACAGTCCCGAACCTGCTACCTAACTGCCCACTTTGAACAGTGCCTGGCAAAGGAGGGCATAGGAATGTCAGGAGCAAGGTTAGCTAGCACCAAAGCTGAGAATGTCCTTGAGACACCAGCGCCCTTCTGCCTGCCTCCCCACCTCCACCTCCTTTGTCCTCCCCATCTGCCCCTCGAAGTGGGTTACATCTCCCCTGACAGGTCCAGGGATGGCATTTTCTTAGCACCGAGGAAGAAATCTCTATCAGCGAGATGCGGCTCCTTATCTCCATGCTGTCACCGCTGCCGCCACTTCTGCCACACCACTCCTGTCTTATCACTCCCTGCCTCTTCCGCTCTCTGCTCTCCAACTCATGGCATTTCTCTTAATTTCTTTTTTTTCCCCCCTCCCTCATCCACATCTGTCAGGTTCGCTTTGCAAGAATAAGAGGAAGTGAGTTTCCTGTCTTAAGACCTGATGTGGCATTTAGGTCTCTTCTTTCTTTTCAAGGAACATTAACTGCTTTGCTCACCTTCATCCTGATGGCGACTTCGGATGCCAGGGATGGAAAGTTCTGGATTCTAACCACTGCCTTCGTTGTGTGACTTTAGACAAGTCAAGCTCCAGACCTCTCAGAGATTCAGTTTCCTCTCTGACAATCCTCTCTTCCAGGGGAAACTAAATCAACAGATACATTTAAGGGACTCTTGGAATGGGGCAATGGAAGTGTTTCTTTCCTTTGCCTGCCTTTGGTTTTCTTCACTCCATTTATAAGTCATCAGTTACTACAAAGGCTGGAGAGCTTATCTACAAGTAGCTGAAGTCCCAGCAAGTCGAAACTTGGGCCAGGAAAAGAGATGAATCTAGTTCTTGTTGATACTGAGAAATGGGGTATTGAGTATCTGCCACCTGCTGGGCCATTTTTATCCCATTTTCATGTACCTGAACTCACTGCAGGAGTCTGACAAAGGTAGAGCAGGTCGGGGCAGGAAAGAAGACTGTTTTCAAGACTGTTGTAGGTGATGGTGCAGGCTGGACCCCCTTATGCTCACGGTAGCTGGGAATGGAAAGGCTGGGAAAACCATGAGAAGACCATCCCAGGCCCCAGTACCTCCTGAAGGGAGGGGGTGCTGTGGACACCCAGCCGGTTTTTCTTCCAGGACTTGGGTGTCTGCAACTAGAGCTCACCATGCAGTCTGGGGGGTTCAAGTGCATCCAGTGGGGGGTCAGGCTACAGACAACAACGTTCCCATTTGCCCTTCAAATCTGGAGAGGCGATGTCGATTCTGTGAGAGATGAAATATACATTTGTCTGGGGCTGACAGCACAGGGGTAGGGAGAGAGCCACTGCGGTCCTTCCCATTTCCTGTGGTCCCTGTCTGTCCTTCCAGGTCCGGATCTGTCCTTCTCTGTCCCCCTGGGCCACCTTTCAACCTGGCTTCTCTGGGTTCTGCCAATGGGAGGTATCTGCTCGAGTCCCAGGTGCAGGAGAGACACATGCACACACGTGTCCCCTGCTCCCTCCCTGGAGCCTCAGGTGGCTCCCCTGCCTGACGTGACAGGGCAATAGCTTCCCACAGTTGCAAGGCCCTGGCTCCTCCACTCCATAGCCCTTACTGGTCCGTCCCCTCAACCCTACCCAGCCCTCTGTAAACAATCTTCTCATTCAACTTTCTTAGCAAACCCTCTGAGCGTGCCATTTGTTCCCTGCAGGACCTTGACGGAGCCACCATCCCGAGGACATTGCACAGCATCTCTACCAACAGGAGGGCAGAGAAAACCTGGATAGTGTCCGCGATCAGGGCCTCAGACATCGCCGGGTCTAACTTTGAGGTTCTGCAGTTGAGGGACCTGCAACCCACACAGCAGCCAAGCTGTGGCTGGATGAGGAAAGACTCTTATCCCGGAGTGCTTTCCACAACATCACGCCCGTTTGTTTGCTGTCAGTAAAGATAATTTTCCCCCTGTATTCCATTACCTCTTGTAAACCCCCAAACAAAAATTGTGTCAATACAGCAGAGCTACCTTACATAACATGGAGACTCAATAAGCTGCTATTATGCATAACCCGCACGGAAGATAACAGTAATCTATGTGGTGCCGGATCGCCGTGTTTACACGGAAGTTCGGTGTGTTTATAGAATCAAACATCCCCTTTCCATATCCCATGCCTGTTGAGTCAGCCTTTCTTGTCAGTGCAATTTAAAAGAGCTTTATAAACTGTAACCATTTACTGGGGACACGAAATGGGAGGGTTTTTATCATCTTCTGCACCTGTCAGCAATCAGCAGCCCTCGTTCTTGAGGAGAGACTCAACAGATTTCTCTCCCATCTTTGTTGAAACGAACATCTCTCATGATCGGCTCAGTGTCCGAGAGCTTCCAAACTGCCCTCTTGCCCTTAGGGGTGATCCTGTCTCCAGCCACAGATGATCGGACTGGGATGGGGCATACCCGACTCAAGTCATCCAACCAGATTCTCTTCCCTGGGGGTTTGTGAATAAGAGAGGAGGAGACTGTTGAAGCGAGAAGGGCAGAGAGAGGCAGAAGGCACACAGGGCCACAAACTGCAGAGCTGCGGGGTGACCATTAACCACCATGCGGACTGGGGAGCAGAGATATCAGGCCTGCAAAGCCAGAGTGGTTAGATGGTCTCTGCTACCAACAGGAGACCCAGGACTTGGCCACCTTCCTGCCCTGGGATCCTGGACCATGACCTTAGTGGACTACTTTCTGCTCTCATTTTGCTTAGAGGTGAGTTGGTTCTTGCTATTTAAGTAATGCCCTTCCTGGTCACGTGCCCTGAAGAAGGTCCAGGCAGCCGAGAAGACACAGAGCTTCCTTGAGAGCAAACCTAGACATGGCAAACCTCGAATCTGTCCCGTGGGCCATGGTGCCTGTGACCCCTAGGCTTCCTCAGGTCTGACCTCATGAGTTTGCTCAGAAAACCTAAGCCATCCAGATGGAGATTTTTCTTTCTTTTTCTTTTCACTTTCTATTGAATTTATTGGGGTGACATTGGTGTTAATTAAATTACATAGGTTTCAGGTGTACAACTGTATAACATATCGTCTGTATACTGTATTGTGTTCACCAGCCCAAGTCAAGTCTCCTTCCATCACTATTTATCCCCCCTTTACACTCTCCTACCTCCCCCTCTCCCTCCTTCCCTCTGGTAATCACCATTCTGCTGTCTATATCCATGAGTCTTTCTTTTTCTTTAAAATTTTTATATGTTTTTATCAATTTTAGAGAAAGAAAGGGAGAGGGAGAAAGGGATAGAAACATATTAATGATTGAGAGAATCATTGATCTTCTGCCTCCTGCTCATTCCCTACTGGGGATCAAGCCCACAAGCCAAGCATGTGCCCTGACTGGAAACGAACCGTGACCTCCTGGTTTGTGGGTCCATGCTCAACCACTGAGCCTCACTGGCCAGTCTCTTTAATTAATTAATTAATTAATTAATTAATTTACAAAACAAAATAAGAATGGAGATCCAGAGAGGATAAGTAACCACTTACTGAGGGCCTACTGTGTGCCAGGTACTTCCCACAGATTGCATCATTCAATTCTCAGAAAACATAGGAGGTTAATACCGTTACTTCCCCTGCCCTTTGCTGATGAGAAATTGAGAGTGAAAGAGGTTAAGAGAGATGAAGGAAGATACAATTGCCAGTGTGTGTGCTAGAGGCTGACCTCAGAGGCAGGACCCTATGCCCAGACACTGAGTCCCTGACAGGCCTCCCTTAGTGTCAGCCACACTCGCTTCTCCGGGGCTGGCATCAGCCGGACAGTCACACCTGCCAGGTGCAGAATCCTTAGTATGTGGTAAGGACTGAGATTTGAGTTCCTAACAAGTTCCCAGGTAATGCTGATGCTGTAGTTTAAGAACCTGGTTCAACGTTTTTATTTGACAGGTGAAGACACTGAGGCTCAGAAGGTGCAAGCAACCTTCCCAAGGCCACAGAGTGAGTAATGGAACCTTGTAGCCCAGGCCTGCAGGTCCTTGGACCCTGTCTTTAATTTCTCTCTGTCCTGCTCAGGCACATTCCAGGGCGACTGTACAGGTAAAGATAGGCATAGCAGGTAATTTTAAAAAATTCCTCTGGAAAAGAATGATTCAAGATGCAAGTCAGAGGTAGAATAAAAGCTAGCTCTTGGGACTATGTACTCTTTCTTGCTCCATGATGCTCTCTCTTGGGGCTGAGGGCCCTGAGTAAGGGATGCTTGTATCTCTGAGTCGTAGAAACGTCCCCTTCCCTGAGTCTATGTCCTCATCTGCATTAGGAAGCTCTGCCACTTACTATGAGTGATTTGGCCAATTTCTTAATCTCCATGATCTTTTCCATCTATGAGAACGGAGTACTAGCTCTCTCTTAGAGTGGCAGTAAGCATGAAAGGCAATGAAAAAAGAGATACAACTAAGCCCCTGGAAGTGAGGAGGATTTCAAAGACTGCTAGTCCTCTCCTTCTCTCTCCCTCAAGAACAGGATAAAAATAGCTGCAGACAGCGATGAGAATAATAGATGAGAGTCGGAAGAAAGTGTGAGACCTTAGAGATCACCCGGTTCAACCTAAGCATTTTGTAGACGGAGAGACGGAAGCATGAATAGTGAAAGTTGGGTCCAACAGAGAACTTTTCAAGGATAAGGTTGCACAGTTCCTTCTGAATAGAGTGTATTTACATAAGCAACAGCCCTGTCTGAAGGCTGACCATCAGATCAAATGGACCCCAGGTATCATTAGACCATATATATATATCCTGTATACTGAAAAATTGAACAAGATAATATATTTCTTTGCACTTGTATGTGTCCAGCACTATATTAGACCCCTAACTTGTTTTATCCTAACAACAACCCTGTGGGGAGGATATTACTTCTCTGGTTTGCAAATAGAGGAGGAAAATGAAGTCCCGGGAGATCGAGTAGTTGACCCAAGGGCCCAAACGCTAGTAAGTGGTGGAGGCAGGATATGAACTAAGTCTATCTGGTTCCATAGCTCCTGCTCTTGTGTGTTCACCATTCTCTCACCCGTAGATGAGTATCAAGGCTTCTTACTCATTGTGATGCACAAACACTGTCTTTGGGTGTAGATAACGATGCCCCAGTTAGACCGAGTACCACTTACCCATCTGGCAACTAAACAAGGGTATCCACCCGTGGCCTTGGCCGTGACCGTGAGTGATATTCAGCGCCCAGAGCCACCGGGGGTCTCAGCTCACTGTCCTCACGATGTGAGGAGGTGAAACACAGGTTCTGACACGCATTGCGGCAAATAAATAAATAAATAAATAAATAAACAAACAAACAAAATAAACAAGGGCATCATGTGCTTGAAAACTCCACACTCAGCAAATGTTAGGATCCCTGGGTATCAAAGGCAGAGGTCTCCTTTAGGGCCCTGAGAATGGGCTATTTCATGACAAATGACATGGAGATGCACCAGGCCACGACTTCCATCCACAGCCATTGCCTGTCCCCCAGCTGCTGCACTCTGTCCGGCTGTGTACACAGAGAGGATCTCAGTCAGCAAATCAACAGCAGCATCTCTGAGCTGAGCACTAAGCAGAAAAGTCAATTCCAGAGAAACATCCAACAATTGGGAATGTCTCCTTCCTGCGGGCTATCCAACCTAAACAAAACTAGAAGGAACCGTAGTCATGTTGAAGAGAAGCTACACTCAAGAGGAATAGGCTTGATCCATTCATTCCCTTCTAACCCCGAGGGGTAGAGAGGGGGTCGTGAGATGGAAGTGTCTAGGGATCAGACTTCGCTTGCCACACAAAGGGATTTTTATTCACCAGAAGTGTGCAAAGATGGGAAGAACAGCTTTGTAAGGTAGAGGTCTCTGTCACTGGAAGTGTGTACAGAGCTTGCCTGAATGTTTCCAGGAGATGTTGAAGACAACAGGTAAATTGTAATATTATAAATGCCTTCCTTTACAACTGGCACAAGGTTCCGACAGCATGGTTGCCAAGAGAGCTGGGAAGACCCAAATCCTAACCCCATCCTCTCCCATGACCCCTCCCCTCTGAAGTTCTTGAGGAAACGACTTAAGAGGAACAATGGCAAGTGAGAGACAAAGGAATGCTTTATGATCGATTGGGCCAAAAAAACTTCCTTCATTCAACCCCAAACAAAAAACTCTGCTATCACTAGATTCCAGCAAAAATCTCACCCTCCACACCTATTAGAATTCCCACCTTCTCCCAAGCCCCAGTGGATCTTAAAATCACAAGTCCCCCGGCTCGCTGCACTGGCCATGAAAACAAGATGATGACATGCTTGTCAGATATGCATGCAAGGACAGAAGGAAAGGGGTTCACCATAGCTGGGCATGGACGCTAGCCCGGCTTCTGACCCAGCTGCATGGAGGAAACACAGAGGGAAGACCCGTGCATGTATGCGCTGCTCTGATGTGTGGGGCACTAGCACCTGGTATGGTGTGTAGTCTGGTCTGTGACCCATCAGACTGTAACTCCCCTGCCCTAGAGGATTGGCAGGGATGGGGAGACACTTTCCCTCCTGCCTGGACCTTCTCTGTTTGGCACTTGATGGAGGCATTAGAGCAGCGGTTCTCAACCTGTGGGTCGCGACCCCTTTGGTAGTCAAACGACCCTTTAAGAGGGGTCGCTTAAGACCATCCTGCATATCAAATATTTACATTACAATTCATAACAGTAGCAACATTACAGTTATGAAGTAGCAATGAAAATAATTTTATGGTTGGGTCACAACATGAGGAACTGTATTTAAAGGGCCAGAAGGTTGAGAACACCTGCAGTAGACGCTGGAAGGGCCCATGAGCAGAAGCTGCAGTCAGCTGAGTTTCTGAATCCATTTGAGGGAGGAGTTTCTAATGAAGCTGCTTGAACATGGAACAGGCTGCCGATTACAGCTCAAGTCCTCTTAGAGCAGGAGCACTGTCTCTCTCATCTCCATACCCTCTGGGGTATCTGTCTGCTGCAGGGCTGGCTGTGGAGCGGGTGCTGAGGAACTGTTTGCTGAATTTGGGCTGAGCACATTGTTGCAAAGGCCAGGAGGCCATACTGAAGGCTTGAGGAGTTCTTGCATGAAATTGGTCATTACACTGTGAAGGTCTAAGTCGTCCACATCTAAAAGTCTCAGGCTCGGAGTTTGAGGCTTATTGGTGTATTTTAAGAGGGGGCAGACCTAGTGTGAACTCTTGTAATAGTTAAACCGTAAAATTAATCTTCCAGAGGCATGGATGTAGCTTTACTGATGGGAGAAATTGCGATTATCTGGAATGGTAGTCAGGGAGATCTGAGTTGTGCTAATAATGAGATTAGATAATAACATTTCTTTAAGAAACTGTCCCTGTTTTGCTGATAACAATTTTTAAAAAATCAACTAAGAAAAGCTGGAGTTAAAAAATCACTACAACTTATGTTTTTGTAGAACTTTGTAGTATATATATATATATATATACTTTATATATATATTTATTGATTTCAGAGAGGAAGGAAGAGGGAGAGAGAGATAGAAACATCAATGATGAGAGAGAATCATTGATCGGCTGCCTCCTGCACACCCGCTACTGGGGATCGAGCCCGTAACCCAGGCATGTGCCCTTGGCTGGAATCGAACCTGGGACCCTTCGGTCTGACACTTTATCCATTGAGCCAAAATGGCTAGGGCAAACTTCATAGTTTTAAAAGATCTTTTACATTCTGGGCCTCTTGGCAGACTTATTGAGTGAAGAGCCTTGTTCATCCCCATTTTCCAGTTGGGGAAACAGAGGCTCCTGCAGGTGAAGGGACTTGCCAGAGTCCTGGCAGAGCAG
This sequence comes from Myotis davidii, assembly GCF_000327345.1. NCBI lineage: Eukaryota > Metazoa > Chordata > Mammalia > Chiroptera > Vespertilionidae > Myotis > Myotis davidii. The sequence goes on from NW_006294778.1 coordinate 29,291, forward strand.
AAGGGGCAAAGCCAGGATTCTAACTGGGGTGTGGACACCAGGGCCAATGGTCATTTCACTCTCCAAGTTACCCTACTCTGTGTAAGGAACTGTGTGAAATGAAATCTCACCAATGAGAATTCTTTGCGAAGGGTAAGGCATCTGACAAATGCCTTTTTTATTACTTTTATTATGGCTACTACTGCCACTCGCATGGCTTATTTCAAGAACTGTGACCTCATGGGGAAGCGAAGGGTTTGGACAAAAGCTCCTCCCCAGGTCTTTTTCAGCCTCAGGAGTCAGTGATTCATGTCGCTTTCAGATCCTCTGGCATCGCTAAACGGGCCTGGGCAAGGCCTTCCAGGAAGGATCAAACACAGGCTGTCAGGGAGGAGAGACAAACATGCGAAAGTTCAGCACCTCAAAAAAAAGTAATTATTTCAGAGCGGGAGAAGCCAGCCAACAAAACTCCACGCTGGAGGGTTTCAAATGAAAGTGTCTTTCCAACCATGGCTTTAATGGAAACCACTAATGAATTGGGGCACCTGTAAGGAATAACTAACAGCTTTAAGGGTGGGTCTGGAGCGGCGGAGCTGGGAAAGTCAGCAGGACAGGGAAGACGGGTTTGATAGTGCTGGAAGCCTCGTGCGTGTTCATTATTCACTCATTCATTCATTCATTCATTCAGCTCACCAGGCCTGGGTGTTGATGGGAGGCCTCCTCACATGGTGGCTGGTCCTCTGGTATGGGAACACTTTTAGCACCGATTACACTCACCCAGACAAGGACTCAATACCCAAGTTGATGGTGCCCTCCTGAGGTTCCCAGATGCTCCCAGGGCAAGAGAGCAAAGGGCGCTGGCACTCGGATAATGAGATTCACCTTCGGCTGCAGAACAGGGTGGTTTTCCAACCCAGGACAGCTCCTGGACACCCCTACGTTACCCCTCACAGCATACTGGTCTCCCCACTGGCCTAGCACTATCTTTAACCCTACCACTATTACGGTCATTCCCAGGAAACAAACCCCACATCCAAGTCATTCAATTTCTTCATAGCAGCCAACACTACCTGACATTACATTGGTGTGGATTTCTATCTTCTTCACTAACTAGAATGTAAGGACCCTGTAGGCAGACCTGTAACAGTTTTGTTCACTCTAATTTGAACAGAATCTAGAAGAGTTTCTGGCACAGAGTAGGCACTCAATAAACAATGGTGGAAAGAAGGAAGAAGGAAAGGAGGAAGGGAGGGAAGGATGATTTTCAGGCCCCGACCTTTCCCTCTCAATATTTCCTTGAGATTCACCCCTTCTCTCCCAGTGTTGCCTTAAGCCTCTTCCTTGTGAGCCCCTGGCTCATTAGCCAATGATCATGGACCTTAGTAACAAGAACACTAATACTCAGCAATGTTTCCCAGTGCCTGGCACCATACTATGAGCTTTATAGCAAACCCTCGTGACCATCCTATGAGGTCGAATCTACTGCCATCTGTACTTTACAAAGAAGAGGAGGGACGTAAAAGAAGGTGAAGAGATCAGCCAAAGAACATACATGGACACAGACACCAGTGTGGTGAAGGCCAGGGGAGGGGGCGGGGCTGGTGGAGGTGGGCAAAGGGGGCAGGGGATGGGAAACATCTGCAACAGGGTCAACAATAAGAAAAAGGAGGAGCAGAGAGCTGACTGAACTCGCGAAGGCTGCAGAACTGGTATGTGGGGCAAAGCCTGGGTTTGAGCTTAGGAAGCCTGATTGCAGTGCCTTATTTTAATCATTTCCACCCAAACACTCACACGCACTCATACTCACATCATTTAACTTTCTCTCCCGTCAAAGGTAAAGTAAGTCGCTTTGTAGAAACATTCCTTTGCACCGGTTACCCAACCCCACAAAGGTTAACAGAAGGACTTGCTCCAGCTCTGGAAACTTACAGAGTGATTTCCCAGGGGTCACTGGGCCACACCTCCCTCCACGTTCGCCAGGCGATCTGTACTGCTTCGTCCTCGCTACTGGAAATGAGTCCACACACATGACTATGTTACAAATTGTACTGACACTGTGGAAGGATCTTAAGACTTCTAGTTCTTTTATACGGAGTCACGTCGTCTGGTCTTATTTCTCATTAACATTTATTTTTAAAGTATCATTATTCTTATCCTATGGCCTAAATTTGGCAAGCTGCAAATGTACTTAATAGAAAAAATGATTAAAAATTTTACATATTTATAGTGACTAAAAATGGGGCCAAGCACATAGCATATAATAATGCTAAATAAAGAGTTAAATAATTGCACTGTGACTCATTAGGGTATTTCTACCAATTCAGTTCATCCAGCTGTTAGAATTGGTGGATTTATGCTGAATCATCCAACCCCATTTATGTACTATATACTTCCACTGGAATTATCCAATGTTTCCCATTTCCTTCAAAAACCAAAATAAAAATTCCTTAATGCAATATTCAGATACTCTCCCAACCAAGTCCATTTTGCTTTTCCAGACGTGTGATTCATCAGTTTCACCTGGAGAACCAAACTCTGAAATGGAGATGTGTGTACCGGAGGGTTCTTGGGGAGTGATCGCGGGACCCACACCTCTGAGAGAGTGAGGGAGGCAGGAGAAGGAAAGGGGGATGAACTGCCCTGGAGCTGTAGCAGGACTTGGCCAGTCCTCAGGGGACACAGCTGAGATGGTCCTTAGAGATGTCTGAAACCTCAGCATGGGCACCAAGCCCTCCTCCCAGCAATGATTAGCCATTGGGTGCAGGCTGGCCCCAGGGAGGTGGCACCTGGAACAGGCAGCTCCCTCAGTCAACACTCCCAGCACCTGGGAGCATGAGAGCGTCAGTCCAAAGGTGGGATGTAGATGGAACAACCGCATCCACTACAAGAAGAAAATCTGTCATCCATCAAATGCTTCCACTGTGTTCCAGACGCATCATCAGTGTAAAATCAAATACTTTCAGCATTTGCTCTGTCCAGGCGCAGTTCCAAGTTACTGATATTAACTCATTCACTCCTTAAAGCAGCCCTTTAGGAAGTTTTATTTAGGAAAACCCTCAAAATCATGAAAAGGTTGACCTAATATCACCTGTCAGAGGCAGGATTTGAACCCAGTGCTTTTAGTCCTGAGTCTATGTCCTTCACTTCAAGGATAATAGAAGACGGAGACTCCCTATTCCTGAGGAAATCGGTTTCATCAGAGACAAGTTCTTGTTCAAGGCAGTGATAAGATTTCTATTGCTGCCTTAACAAATGACCACAGATTTAGCATCTTAAAAGAACGCCTGCTTACCATCCCAGAGTTCTGTAGGTCAGCAGCGTGGCTCCACTGGGTCTTGTGCTGAGATTTCACAAACTGAAATCAAAGTATCAGAAAAGCTTCCTTTCGGGGTTCCATTCTGCAGGCTCTGGGGATCCAACTACTTTCAAGCTCGTTCAGATTGCTGGTCCAATTTGGTTCCTGATGGTTGTAAGACTGAGGTCCCATTCCCTAGCTGGCTGTCGTCTTTGATCCAGAGGCTGCCCGGTTTCTCCTCATGCTTTCCCTGGTCCCTCCTCCAGTGTCAGCAGGCTGAGTCCCTCTCCTGCCCCAATTTTCCCCGACTTCTGTCACATGTTTCTTACTCCAGCCTTTTCTAGGCTTTTACATGTGATTACATTGGGCCCACCCAACGATCTGAGAAAATCTCCTCATTTTAAGTCTCATAAACTTAATTACACTGGCAAGGTCCCTTTTGTTCCATAACATAACATATTCGTTCCCGGGATCTAAGGATGAGGGTGTGGTTGTCTTCAAGGTATGGGGCGATTGTCTTTCACGGGCAGTTTAGGGCAACAGGCATTCCGGGCCGGTCATCGCAATGACTGTTCATCATGAACTGTACCTTCATCGCAGGCAGACCTCGCCCTCATCAGAGCCATGACACCCGAAAATGCTGAGGGTGGGGTGCCACAATTCAAAAATTGCTATTATTTCAGCTCTTTCTCTCTTGGTATTTTCTCCCTATTTCTTTCTTGAATCTACCTGGATTTTGATCTTGTTTTTATCTCCCCTTTCTAATTCTGTTCTTGTCCCTTGGGCTTAATGAAGAATGGGGCTTCTCTCATTTTCACCCATTTCACCTACCATGACAAGGCCCTTTCTGTGGTTCGCCAGACCAGTAACCTCTCCACCTGCCTGCTCCCTCCTTCTACTTCTCTCTAAGGCCTTCGCTGCCTGGCCTACCTCTCCAGCTCTGTCTTATTTGCTCTTAACCCTCCTGGAGGGCAGGGACAGTGTCTGACTCATATCTGTAGCCACCACTTCAGGAATACTGGCTGGCTTAGGGTAAGCAGTCAATACAAGCTTGCAGAACTTTGGAAGAAAAGTGGATGGATGGACGAATAAATTAAGTGAACAAAAGAATTCAATTAGTTCTGAATTAGAAAGCATCGCCTTTTCCTAAGTGTGATGATTCATGAGTTAGGCCAGCAGGGCAAAACACAAATGTGTTTTCCTCGATGGTTTATTTATTAAACACATATTTACTGAGTGCCGGCTATAAATGAGATTCTATAATAGGTTTTGTTGGTGATGAATAAGACATGCTCCTTGACCTGAGAGAAGTTTACTTTCCATCAGGGAGTGCGGCTGTGTACACATTTGTTTTAGCTTCACTCCCTGGTGTCTTCTGACCCATCTCTTCTCACCTGTGTCTCCGCCCGTCTGCCTCTCCTTCCTAAATCGCTCCCAACCTTCTCATCCTAAGTTAAACTTTGAACCCAAGTGTCAGGAAGGGTTTGAGAACTAGTTAAATATCTTAAAATATTTTTTTAAAAGGATGCTGTTGTTTTGATTGTTTTGTGACCACTGTTGAGGTCATTTGCATGTAACGCCCATTCTTTTTGGCGGGAAAGCCTAATTTTCATGCTGGTTCCATGATCAGAACCAAATGAGAGACGGATCATGGTCATGGCCAAATGAGATGATGGCAAGCTTTGGGGCCAGGGTGGCTGGGATTTTCTTGTTCTTTTTCCTTCTTTATTGATGTGAAATTCACATGACATAAAATTAACCATTCTCGTGTGAACAATTCAGTGACATTTAGTATATTCACAATGTTGTGCAACCACCACCTCTATGTAGTTCCAAAATGTTTTCATCACTCAAAAAGGAAGCCGCTATTTATTAATCAGTTATTCCCCATTTCCCCTTCCCAAAGGCCCTCTCTTCTCACCTGTGTCTCCTCCTCTCTTCCTCTCCTTCCTAAATCACTCCCAACCTTCTCACCCTGGCAACCACCCATTTGCCCTCTGTCCTTGTGGGCCTTTTGATTCTGGGTAGTTCATATAAAAAAATCATGTCATATGTAACCTTTTGTTTCTGGCTCCTTTCATTTAGCATAATGTTTCTGAGGTTCATTCATACC
>NW_006294778.1:34688-39791 GCF_000327345.1 Myotis davidii
TATATATATATATATATATAAATATATGCATAAATCAGTACTGCATTCCTTTTTATGGGTGAGTGGATAAACAAATAGTAATATATATTTATAGTAACATATATGCTTATATATTATTGCTATTTGTTTATCCATTCAGCCATTGATGGATATTTGGTTGTTTCCATCTTGTGAATTATGTTGCTTTGAACATGTATGTACATGTATTTGTTTAAGTGCCTATCATTAATTCTTTTTATTATTATTTTATTTTCAATTACAGTTTACATTCAACACAATTTTGCATTGCTTTCAGGTATAGTGCAGCAGACAGACATACACTTTACCAAGTGTTCCCCCTGATAATTCAAGTACCCACTTGGCACCATAGATAGTTATTACAATATTGTTGACTATATTCCCTATGTTTTACTTCATATCCTCTTACTATTTTCAACTACCAATTACCACTTCATTGCTCCTTCTACCATTGTAATCACCTGGCTTTTCTGGTTCACGCCACACTCCTTCCATTTATAAGCAAATAAATAAGTAACTAGAAAGCAACTTAAATAAGGCTTGCTAAATGTGGCCTTTATAACAACCTATCTGAAGATGGAGTTATTATCTCCATCTTACAGAAGGGGCACTAATTGGATATGTCCACCAGCGCACATGTGAAATTGAATTCTTGATTTGCTCTGACTCTTGCCACCATTGCTTGGTATTTGTATACACTACATGGGTGTGAAGAAGAGAACACAGATAGTCATGTGTACACATGCATGCACGTGTATACACATACACACACGGCAGATACGTTATTGGGTCCATCCTGCTAATCAAGTGTCAGAAGGATCTTTGCTTAGAGCTTGTCAACAGCATCATTTGCTTTTCAGCTGTTTAAGTGGCGGCAGAATTGCTCACGGTCTTTCCCACCAGGATTGATGGCAAAATGAAGGCCTTTTTCAGGGGGCCCAGCATCTTAACAGACTACAAATGTGGGTGCCCTTTGGCCCTTCCCACCCCTTTTCCAGGAGCCAAGGGATGTGGAGATTCGGGAGCGGCAAATCCGACAGTGATGGCTGTAATTGAGTTCTCAGCCTGTTTAACTGCCCGGTGAGATTGCCTGTGAAAACGGTTTGATGTGATGCTCTTTGGGAAGCTGTGCCAAGCCCCATTGGAAATAACCGGAATCCTCCTTCCTCTGGCTTCTGCTCAAAGTGGGGATGAGAGTGGAGGGGAGGAGCGGGGAAGGTCAGCCCCCAAGAGAACTTGCTGGGCGGGACTGTGAGTGACCATGTGCAGATGCCAGTGGGCAGATGGGGAAGCGGTGCTATGAAGCTGCCCTCAGGTGACCTGCATTCTCAGCAAGGTGACAGGGGAGTATGCATCAGGCACCTCCCGAACTTCTCCTCCAATCAGCAGTTGCCGGGCGAGGCCTGGTCAGACACATTTGGTGAAATCTGCCTCATTTCCATGTGCAGTGATGATGCCCACATCAGCAAGCAGCCAAGAGGTCAGAGGTTTGTTAGACACTAAATGGGCACCAGATGGTGCAGGTAGGAGCTTTGTTCTTCCGGCCCCAGGTGTCTCCTGGGCCCTGGTTTACTTGACCCCCGGCCATCATCCAGTACGTGGAATAGCCCCATCTGGGGTCTCGTGGTGCAGGTAGGAGCTTTGTTCTTCCAGCCCCGGGTGTCTCCTGGGCCCTGGTTTACTTGACCCCTGGTCATCATATCCAGTACGTGGAATAGCCCCATCTGGGGTCTCCTCCATAAAACTCCACACACCAGTCACTGATGTATGAGCTAGAAGACTGTGTGAAGGTGGGATTAGGGAGGCCTCCTGGGGAGACATCACATTGAGCTGTGCAGAGCCTCTACAGTTTGGCTGGTGCATCATCGGTACTTGCCTGGCTTCACTGTGATAACCTAGGTTTCAGACACCTGAGAACAGAGGCGTCTCTCTCGCTAGCACCGCTGGCTTCGGTCCAGGTTGCAGGTGGACTAGAGCTCTGCTCCACAGATCTCCTTTCTAGGATTCAGGCTAAAGGCCAGCCCTGAGTGGGGCCTGCCATTGTCCCTACGGAGCGCAGAGAGAAGTGGCTGGATGATGTGAAGGCTTCCTACTTGATGGCAGTACATTAATCTCGCCTGCTCACATGCCACTGGCCAAAGCTGACATCTTGAAGGTCGAGAAATCAACTGCTCCACAGGCAGTACTGGAAGTCGCATAGCAACAGACTAAAGAGTCAGATGTGCTCAGTCAGTAGCCAGAACCCATCGCATGGCTCCAGGACAGCGGCGATGGAGGGTGGGCAACACAAGGAGGCATGTAGCATTTGGTGAGAATGGTCTCTGTCATGGTCCCACCCCGTTCTCATGGCACTGGCTTCCCAGAGCAGAACTCTTTTGATGATGGTTGACTCGGGTGGTCATTCCAAAACATGAGCAGAGGTCTCCAAAGGACCACAGGTGGCTGACATGTTTGGCCTGTGGCTCAAAATGACACTGACAAACCTTCAGGATTGCTTAGAAAGGAGGTTGAAGAGCCAGGACTTCTACCATATGTTCTTCGCCCTCAGGGTACCCGCTATGCCTCACTAATGTGTCCTGACAGCAGTTGGGACTGTTGCCTCAGAGATTATCCAATTTTATCTCTCATCCAATGAAGAACCACGAATGGATGATTGACTGGCGTCAGCTTGTATACATACGAGGGGAGGTGACCACAGGGAGAACATGCTAGTGAGAGAGTCTGGAGGGGGACACCTGCTCCGGCGCTACGACAGGTGCTCTGAGGTACCCAGTCTATACCCAGCAACCTATGAGAAACTGCTATGAGGCTCTGATTTGCAAGCGACCCACCCTGCACTTGAGGAGCAGGAGAACTAATGGGGAGGCAAGCGTATCATTATAACCAAATGACCACTAGGTATACTATATCCGGGCTGCAGAGGGAAAGCATTCTTGGCAACCCCAGTTTCAGGGCTATTGAGTTAGATGAGGAAAGGAGGAGGAAGAGGACGGGGAGGGAGTCTATTCCTAGCTCATTACTGACAGTGTAGAAATGACCTCTTCAACCTTGTGATTCTCCGAAATATGTTGGGCACAAACTGGCATATTGTAAGTGCTTTAATTAGTCAGGATATTTAACACTAGCTGCTGAAACAACAAACCCCCAAATAACTCTGTGGTTCAACACGACAGAAGTTTATTTCTCACCCCGTCACAGTCCTTAAATGTCAGATGGACCAAGTGGGTGGCTCTTCCCCCAGGGTTTACTTGGGACTCCTGCTTCCATGCATCATATGGCTCCACTACCTCAGCATCCCTCACTTTCAGCCACGCGGACATGAGAGAGTGTTTGTCATATCTAAAGAGAAGGACCACACATTTCCTTCCGTCCTCTCTTTCCTTTTCCTTTTCCCCTCCTTCCTCCATCTCTCCCTTCCCCCTTCCATCCTCCTTCCTCCTTTCTTTCTTACTTTGATCCTCCCTCTCTCCATCCCTTCTTTCTCACATTTACTGAGTGTGCAGCAGAAATAAAGTTATGTGGGTGAATGAAGAGAGGGAAGGAGAATGGTAGTGGGAGCTGAAAGTGGACCCAGCCCAGCACAAGTGTCTTCTTGGGGTGCTGGTACTGAACTGGGTTACGGGGAGAAGCTAGCATGTTTTCATGCCACCTGGACAGATGGGCAGCGAGCAGGGTAGTGGAAGAATCCCTAGGTTTTGGCTGAATTTATAGATCGGGCCGCACAATGTTAGGACAGCAATGACCATTTCATGGGAGAAGAGGTGAGTCAGAGGAATAAAGCACTCATTGCTGGAGCTGAGGGGCCGAGCCACGCCTCCTGGCCCCCCAAGGGGCTCCCGACAGCGGCCTCCACCAGGATCCTGTCTGTGCCCCTTCCCCCCGTTGGAGAGAGTTATGGCCACAGCATTTCTCATGTCTGCTGCCTTCAGTGTCACCTTTCCAGTGGTTAGCACTGAGTTCCCCACGTGGCACTCTCACTGGGCAACTCCAAATGTAGCTGTTTATTATATACTCAGAAGAAAGGCTTTATGAGCCCTTAATAGCTGCAATAAAGGCTCCAAATATATGATATTCCAACTCCAAACATAATCAGAACTCCAGGGAACAGTGTGGGCAGGATTGGGAAAACACTGCAGGCAGCACAGGAGTCGCCATCCCTGGGAAGGCGCCTGCTGCCTTTGCCATCCACATCGGGGCCATATCCGAGCCACATCCGGGCCCCATCGGAGCTGGGTGTTCCTCCCTCCCATTCTAGAACCACCTCTTTTTTTTTCCTTTTTGTTTCCCCCAATGTCAGAGGAGCAAAGCTAATATTTATTGAATAGCTACCATGCGCCAGGCACATGTCTATGATCATCACAGCATTCCTGTGAGGTGGGTACTGTTGTCCCCCTTGAAAGATGAGGACACTGAGGCTCAGAATGCTGAGGGCGTTTGCCTGAAGTCACACAGCCCATAAGCAGCAAAACTGACTCTTGTCCCTACGGGGCGTAGAGAGAAGTGGTTGGATGATGTGAAGGCTTCCTGCTTGATGGCAGCACATTAATCTCGCCTGCTCACATGCCACTGGCCAAAGCTGACATCATGAGGATCGAGAAATCAACTGCTCCACAGGCAGTACTGGAAGTCGCATAGCAACAGGCTAAAGAGTCAGGTGTGCTCAGTCAGTAGCCATAACCCATCGCATGGCTCCAGGACAACGGCGATGGAGGGTGGGCAACACAAGGAGGCATGTGGCATTTGGTGAGAATGGTCTCTGCCATGGTCCCACCCCGGTCTCTTGGCGCTGGCTTCCCAGAGCAGAACTCTTTTGACGATGGTTGACTCGGGTGGTCATTCCAAGACATGAGCAGAGGTCTCCAAAGGACCACAGGTGGCTGACATGTTTGGCCTGTGGCTCAAAATGACATCGACAAACCTTCAGGATTGCTTAGAAAGGAGGTTGAAGAGCCAGGACTTCTACCATATGTTCTTCGCCCTCAGGGTATCCGCTATGCCTCACTAATGTGTCCTGACAGCAGTTGGGACTGTTGCCTCAGAGATTATCCAATTTTATCTCTCATCCAATGAAGAAACAGGAATGGA
>NW_006294778.1:40355-42951 GCF_000327345.1 Myotis davidii
TCAGTGATTCTCACAATCCTCCCTCTCTCCATCCCTTCTTTCTCACATTTACTGAGTGTGCAGCAGAAATAAAGTTATGTGGGTGAATGAAGAGAGGGAAGGAGAATGGTAGTGGGAGCTGAAAGTGGACCCAGCCCAGCACAAGTGTCTTCTTGGGGTGCTGGTACTGAACTGGGTTACGGGGAGAAGCTAGCATGTTTTCATGCCACCTGGACAGATGGGCAGCGAGCAGGGTAGTGGAAGAATCCCTAGGTTTTGGCTGAATTTATAGATCGGGCCGCACAATGTTAGGACAGCAATGACCATTTCATGGGAGAAGAGGTGAGTCAGAGGAATAAAGCACTCATTGCTGGAGCTGAGGGGCCGAGCCACGCCTCCTGGCCCCCCAAGGGGCTCCCGACAGCGGCCTCCACCAGGATCCTGTCTGTGCCCCTTCCCCCCGTTGGAGAGAGTTATGGCCACAGCATTTCTCATGTCTGCTGCCTTCAGTGTCACCTTTCCAGTGGTTAGCACTGAGTTCCCCACGTGGCACTCTCACTGGGCAACTCCAAATGTAGCTGTTTATTATATACTCAGAAGAAAGGCTTTATGAGCCCTTAATAGCTGCAATAAAGGCTCCAAATATATGATATTCCAACTCCAAACATAATCAGAACTCCAGGGAACAGTGTGGGCAGGATTGGGAAAACACTGCAGGCAGCACAGGAGTCGCCATCCCTGGGAAGGCGCCTGCTGCCTTTGCCATCCACATCGGGGCCATATCCGAGCCACATCCGGGCCCCATCGGAGCTGGGTGTTCCTCCCTCCCATTCTAGAACCACCTCTTTTTTTTTCCTTTTTGTTTCCCCCAATGTCAGAGGAGCAAAGCTAATATTTATTGAATAGCTACCATGCGCCAGGCACATGTCTATGATCATCACAGCATTCCTGTGAGGTGGGTACTGTTGTCCCCCTTGAAAGATGAGGACACTGAGGCTCAGAATGCTGAGGGCGTTTGCCTGAAGTCACACAGCCCATAAGCAGCAAAACTGGCTCCAAGTCCAGGCAGTCCGGATCCAGTGCCTGTGCTGATTCTATTGCGAACGTCACCACTCCATCTCTCATTTTGCTAAAGCCAACTCTGGCTGCTAATTTGCCCCCGATAGTCCAAGAAGCTCTGGGCTCCGTGCTTCACAGGAAGGAAAAGTACCAGGTAAGGAGGGAGGCAGCTTTGTTTCACCTTTTGTAATAGCTATATTGCTTGGCCTTTTAAAACATTATTACTAGTTGATAGCCCATCTCTATACTCAGGATTTTGTCTCCTGTGCAGAGCTATCTGTGAAATGTACGAGTAGAGGCAGGACTGCTGCTAAGCTCATGTTCTCTGGCTAATCTCATCCCCGATCTCCACCTCCAGCTTAAATGCCTGCTCACCCTTTGTCCTGTATGGTTCTTGCTGGTCTGACCCTTCATCATTGGTCCCAAGGCCTGGAGGCCTAGTGCCACCTCCCCTGGTATATCCTAGTCTCCTTCATCTCTAAGGCCCGACTTAAATATTTTTTCCTGTGGGAAGTCTTCCCTGATCCTGCTTAGCCAGACGTGACCTCTCCCTATGCTGCCTTTGTTGCCCAGTGAGCCCTTTTCAACCTTGCATTATAATGCCGCCACATGTTCTCACCTCCCCTACAGGGATTTGAAGGAGATACAAGCACCGTGATAATTACATGGACTTTGGATGCGCAGAGACGGGCTCATGTGCTTGTTCTGCCAGTTACTAGCTCTGCGACCTCAGGCGAGCTCTGTAAACTCTCCGCCTCTCAGCTTCTCCATCCCTGACACGGAGGCACTGTGTCTACATCGCAGGTGTTGTGGGTGCCAACATCAGATGGGGGATGGAAAAACTTTAACACTGTGTCTAGCACACAAGAGAAGGTATTATTACCTTCGTTGTCAAATAAACATGATTTGCATCCCAGATCCACCTCCTACTAGTCATTCAATTTTAAATGTGTCCCTGAGACTTAGCTGCTCTATGTTTAGAACAGGGATAGTCATACTTCTCTGACAGGGCCTGTGGTTAAAGGAGGCCTTATAGAGGGAGGGAGGGATCAAGGGTGTGAAAATGTACCCCTCACCCCTGGCTGGCCCTATTGCTTGTTTGGTGAGGGGCAGGGGAATCTGTAAAATGCAGAGCACAGGAAAACAGTACATATAGGAGCTATTCTTTAAATGTTTATTGAATCAGTTAATAAACTAATAAATGGGGGTAATAGGTGGTCAGGGCAAGGGATACTCAACAGATGGAATCAGAGTTAATTTGGGCTTATTCAAAGGCTACATGATCTTACCTGAAAGTCATGTAATAATAATCCTATATAATAAAAGGGAAATATGCCCTAACTGGTGTGGCTCAGTGGATAGAGCATCGGCCCGTGGACTCAAGGGTCCCAGGTTCGATTCCGGTCAAGGGCATGTACCTTGGTTGTGGGCACATCCCCAGTAGGGAGTGTGCAGGTGGCAGCTGATCGATGGTTCTCTCTCATCGATGTTTTAACTCTCTGTCCCTCTCCCTTCCTCTCTGTAAAAGAACCAATAAAATATATTTTAAAAAAATATT
>NW_006294778.1:43041-46319 GCF_000327345.1 Myotis davidii
GGGCTGATGAGCACTGCTGCAGCAGCTCAAGCCTCTTCTGATCTGGACTGATTGGATGCAAGCCCGCGGCAGGCACAGTGGAGGTGGGATGAGCAGGGGTAGCAGGTAGGAGCTGCAGGTGGTGTTGGGTTGTGGGTTTTGGCCCGATCCCTGCAGGCCACCCAGAGGGATCCCACCTGTGCACAAATTCATGCACTGGGCCTCTAGTATCTCCATAATAAGAAATAGAAGCAAGTTTTAATTTCCTCACTTAAAAATAGATATTGAGTACCTCCTATATACAAATATTTTATAGCACCTGGTAACCTTATGAGACAATAATTATTACCTTCAACAAAGCTCTGTCTGATTTAGAATTCAAGCTCCTCAATACTCCATCATGTTGCCACTCACCAAACGGGGGAAACAGGTTTTTGAGAATCAAGACACTGTTAGTCCCAAAGGGGAATTCATGGTGCCTATAGCTGGGAAGAATGTGGGATCTCTCTAAGAACTGAAACAACTCATAAAACCTATGTTCTCCAGGAGCCCCAACCTACCCACCCAACGTCTACCTGTTAAATTTGCATATTATTTAGGTGCCAAATCAAATGCCATTTCTCTTTATCTTCATCCTTCTTTCCATGAAACACTGATTGCTACATTCTCAGATTCCCCTGAATAATTTGTTCTATAAAAGAACTTGCTACATTTTGCTATATACTCTAATGGTACTTATCTTCGTATTCATTTATAGACCCATTCAGTATCTTGTACATATTGGGTGCTTTAAAATGTTTTTTAAAATTTATTGTGGACACTATTACAGATGTCCCCATTCACTACACCTCTTTTCTCACCTTCACCAAGCCCTCACCCCCCTCCCTCTGGCCTTCACCACACTGCTGTCTGTGTCCATGGGTTATGCATATATTTTCTTTGGTTAATCTCCTTGCTTTGTTTCATCCAGTATCCCTCTCCCTCCTCCCTGCAGAACTCTGTCAGTCTATTCCATGTGTCCATGCCTCTGGTTCTATTTTGTTCATCAGTTTATTTTGTTCATTAGATTCCACATATTAGTGAGATCATATGGTATTTGTCTTTCTCTGTTTGGCTAATTTCATTTAGCATAATAATCTCTGGATCCATCCATGCTATCTCAAAAGGTAAGAGTTCCTTCTTTTTTAAAGCTTGATGGATAGATCAAGAAATGGATGGAGAGGTACATGGATAAATCAGTAGAGGTAAAATAAACATATAGATGAACCAATAGATTGATAGATGGGTGAATAAATGGGGGGTAGGAAAAAATAGATAGATAAAAATATATTGACAGAATTGTGGTTGGATGAATAGATGAAGGATGGGTGGATGCAAATAAAGGACAGAAGGGAATAATTGTATGGGTGATAGATTGATGGATGCATTCATCAATTTACTGAATCGGTAACTATACAGGTAGATTGATAAGTGAGTAATGAGATGGGTAGATGAATGACTCAACTTAAGCATTTAAAGAACACTTTTTACTTTCAGGTATGTATAGCATTGTAGCTCCTTCTTGTATAAGTGAAATGTACAGCTGGAACAACTTTCCTTGGTTGTGTTTTTCCCAGGGTAATTCTCTAGAAGACATCAGGACAAGGTTGCTGCCTTCTCTAGGTGGAGTCTGAGGAAATGTTGACCTGTTGTGATATGTGTATTACACATCATAATGTGTCAGAGTAGCTCACTGAAGAGGCAAAGGAAAATCAGATTTTATATAAATAAGTGACAGTCCATTTATCTTGACTGGCCTCCCTCATGGATTCTGAGAGTAATGCCACCCACGTTGACAGGGAGGGAAGAGAGAGGCTGGCGGTGAATGGTGAAGGAAGATGGACTGGTTAGTCACTTATTATCTATTGCTCACAGGGCAAAACAACTCCAAGCAGCAAACCCTGCCTGCTCTCTCTAACCCACTCTCGCTGCTCTCCTGCCACCAGGCCCAGCTTTCTCTGCTCTGGAATAAGCAGAACAAGGTTATATTCTGTAGATAAGTCATGAAGAAAAGTCACGCAAGTTCTTAGAAGCAAATGTAGCCTCCATTTAGTCTGACTGCATGGAATACAGAAAACCACGACTATCAATATTAGATGTAATTGGCTCAGAAGCTATGCAATAGAATGGTTAAGGGTTCTTAGAGGAGGCAATTTGGGTTTGTCTCCAAATTCTTTCTCTTATTGAGCGAGGGACTTCTGTTTCTGACAACGGGGCAAACTGGGTATCTGCTCCCAGCGGCTCCCAATCCTCCTGCTGCAAGCAACTGTCAATGCCAGATAAAACTTAATAAAAAACTCTTTGTAAATGCTTCTGTGAGCCCGCAAGAGGTTGAGTGATGCTCATGCTACGATCTAGAGATGCAAAGAACAGTGCTGAAGTAGCCTTATGCCTGAAGGGCATTTTCTGATCTTTGTGAAACTTCAGTTTAAGTTTTTGCAGCCTTATAGATCTTCGAGACAGAAGACAAAACCCAGAGTCACCCAAGACAAGGGGATGTCTAGCATAGAATCTCCCCAATAAAGGCAGGCTCTGCAGAGCTTTAGGGCACTTTAGCGGACAGAAGAATTTGAAATACACATCCTGGGGAACTGTAAAGAAATCTGCAATAGTAAAAGTTTGCCCAAGAAACCTCGGTAATGAAAGGAAAATGTCCCATGAGAAGTTATAAATACAAACCAGCCATCACACAGGTTGCAATCAAAATCCACTTTGTGCTTTAAATGTCTAGCTGAGGATCTAATTCAAAATGGTCCTAGTCTGGCAGACCCTGTCCCCGGGCAGTAGGCAGAAATTATAGGTAAGTCTTCTCTCTGGAATAACTCATCTCAAATTATTTCAATGGGTAAAGTTTCAAGGAAGATATGCATTGTCACAGGAAAGTAAAACAGTAACTTTATATAGTTTTCTTATAGGTTAGACCTAGCTTTCTCCCTCAACCCTATGACTGTCACCTTTCAAATGGCAAGCTCTTTTTTTTAAAAAATATATTTTATTGATTTTTTACAGAGAGAAAGGGAGAGAGATAGAGAGTTAGAAACATCGATGAGAGAGAAACATCGATCAGCTGCCTCCTGCGCACCCCCCGCCAGAACATAGCTTTCTTTGAAAGAAGGAAATAGAATGAAGGATAAGAATAAGAATGAACATGGATAATAAAGACCATTATAAACTTATGAACAATAATAGATACAGAGGCAGAGCTGCCTCAAACAGATTGTCAAACTGCAGCGAGAAGGCCGGGGAGGTTTGGGGGGCAT
>NW_006294778.1:46357-50259 GCF_000327345.1 Myotis davidii
AGAATAAGAATGAGAATGAGAACAAAGAGGAGGAGGAAGATGCAAATGTACAGAAAGAAATATAATTTACATGACTGTTCCTATTTTTCTGGGCATATAGACTATGACTAATTCAATTAATATCAATAATGCTGGAAAGAGTACCTTTACACTCAAATAATTGTCTAAATTCTTTTTATTTACCTGGAATAATTTCCCCAAAGTACAATTATCGAATTGAAGTGAATATATATATGCATATATGCATATATATTTGTTGATTTATCACCAAGACTATGATTATTGATTTTAGAGACAGAGGAAGGGAGAGAGAGGGAGAAACATTGATCGGTTGCCTCCGGTACACACCCTGACTGAGGATTGAACTCACAACCTAGGCATGTGCCCTGATGGGAAATTGAACCTGCAACCTTTCTGGTGCACAGGATGATGCTCCAACCAGCTGAGCTACCGAGAAACTTCATAGATAAATATTGTTAAGTCTCTTAATTTGCAATGGGATAATTTACACAAAAGAGGAGGAGGAAGATGCAAATGTACAGAAGGAAATATGATTAACATGACTGCTCCTATTTTTCTGGGCATACAGACTATGATCAATTCAATTAATATCAATAATGCTGAAAAGAGTACCCTATGAACATCAATGAGGTAAAATATAAGAGACTGAACATTATTTGTATGAAAAGGTAGAGAGATGAAGTATAAGAAAGGCATTAGGTTTTAGTTTAATTCACCAAATATCTCTTAAAATCACGCTTATTTTTGTGGGAGTAAACATTCTTTTTTTCAGCTTTTAAATTTCTTTATTGGTTAAGGTACTGGGGATACCATAAGAAGTCACAATCTTTGCCTTCCAGAAACTAAACAGAGATGGATAAATGATTGTATATACATGCTTGGAACTGTGCCAGTACATAGTAGATGCTCACTAAATATTTGTTGAAGTAAATAAACAGGTAGAGTGCAATGACGCCATGAAAAAAGATGTAGGAGGGCTTTTTCAGTTGAGCTGCTCATGATACGATCTAGAGATGCAAAGCACAGTGCTGAAGCAGCCTTATGCCTGAAGGGCATTTTCTGATCTTTGAGAAACTTCAGTTTAAGTTTTTGCAGCCTTACAGATCTTCGAGACAGAAGACAAAACCCAGAGTCACCCAAGACAAGGGGATGTTTAGCATGGAATCTCCCCAATAAAGGCAGGCTCTGCAGAGCTTTAGGGCACTTTAGCAGAGTGGGTGTGGGTTTGGTTGAGAACTCAGTTATCCAGCTTCATGATAAAAAGGCAGTGCCCTGGAACAAGATGTGAAAGGTGCAATTCTACCTACCACTGGGAACCTTTCTGCAGAGCCTTGGGATATGAATTCCAGCAGACTCCGGGATGGGGTGGGGAATGGAAACATGTGGTACCTTGAGTTTGAGATTTACTGAAAACCTCCAAGATGGGAGCCAGGGTTCTGAGTTCCTACACACCTCTCGTCTTAGGAATGGGTAATGTGCTATTGTCCATGTCTAGAGCGCTCTTCTCCAAGAGAGCCTTATGGTCACTCCTTACTTCATGTGGGTCAAAGTCAGCTCCTCAGAGAGCCTTAGGACCCTCTTGGCACTCTGGGTTTACCCCTAACCAGCCTTGTTCATCTCCATTAGATTACCAGTTGACAACCATTCTTACTTGTTAATTGTCAACCCCCTGCACTGAAAGGTAGAAGAGAAGGGTCTGTCTCTTTTGTTCACTGTTGTAACCCCAGTGTTCAGAGCAGGTGTGTGGTATATGGCAGAAGCTCTGCAGTTAGTACTCATGTTAAATGTTCTCATCACAAGAAAGGGGCTAAGGTAAGTCAAGGAAATTTTAGAGGTCATGGGTGTCTCTATTACCTGGATTGTGGTGATGGCTTCATGGATATACACATATGTCTAAACTCATCAAATTGTACACATTAAGTGTGTGTAGTATTTGTATATCAATTATACCCCAATAGAGCTATTTAAAAGTTCAATAAACACGTGCTGAATGAATAAATGAATAAGTAAATGAAGGTTATTTCGCCTGAAACCCCATCTTCTATAGCTACTTAGTTCTTGTAATAACTGCCATTCACTGATTGCTTTCTAATTTTGGGCACTGTGTTGACTTTTCTTTGTACATTATTTCATCTAATCACCCAAGAAACTTATGTAATGAGCCCTACTTATATCTCATTTTCTAGACACAGAGGTTTTACAAGACAGAGAGGCTATAAAATGTTCTTGGCACAGTGGTGTTGACTTGTTACTTTATTTAACAGTAAGAGGGCTCTGTGTGTCATCCTAATTGTATCATCTCACCACTAACATAGCAGAGTGAGGTCGAGGAGGGAATGTGAGATTTGGAATCAGGTCACCTGACTCCCGGCTCAAGCTCCTCCTCGGTCAAACTATGAGACTTTGGTGAGGCCTCACGATTCCCATCCATAAAGTGGAAGCTTCTCCCTGTCTCTACTTCACGGGGTTATTGGGAGCAAAACACAAATGAATAAATGTCAAGGTTCTTAGCAAGCTATAATTTGCTTTACAAAGCTGGCTACACTTTTATAGCTACACCCCCAGGGGAACTAAGCCCTGAAAGACCTACAGTTTCCGAGCTCCCAAGTTTATCTTCCTTTGCATATTTCATTTGCCTGACTCTGGTGGACAGGATCATTAATATTAATGTTCAGACTTCATGAATTATGCACCTGAAACAAGAAAATTTTCTTCTACCTCTCTTATCTCATACTTCATCTCACAAGCCCAGTGAGCTTCAGCCAGTAATGAAGATGCCACAGAAAATAAAGACATGGCGTGACCTTGGGATGACCGGACATGTGGCTATCCCCACACAGGAGGCATCAGACATTGCCCACAGAGAGTCTAGCTGATGCGCATGCCATCATGCCCTTAAGTCTCCAAGTGCTGATCTCCGTCTTCATAAAAGTCTCATTGTGCCATTTACCACCTATTGATTCAGTACCTGAGGCTGGAAATGCTCATAGTGAAAACCTACTTATACACTAGGTTAGTGGTCGGCAAACTGCGGCTCGCGAGCCACATGCGGTTCTTTGGCCCCTTGAGTGTGGCTCTTCCTAAGCCTTAGGAGTGCCCTAATTAAGTAAATAACAATGTACCTACCTATATAGTTTAAGTTTAAAAAATTTGGCTCTCAAAAGAAATTTCAATCATTGCACTGTTGATATTTGACTCTGTTGACTAATGAGTTTGCCGACCACTGCACTAGGTCAATGGCTTATCCCCAAGGTAATGGATCCTGAAGAGGCAGGTTGCAGGTGTAACTCAAGGGCAGAGAGGGAAGGGCATATATATTTGGTGAATAACGATGTTACATGTCCATCACAATCAACAAGGTGCCAGGGGAGGTAGAGGAAGGATGCCTGTGGTAGGCAGAATAATGCCCCCCACCCCCGCTCCAAAGATGGCTACATCCAAATACCTGTGATGTTACCATACATGCCAAAGAATTAAGGTTGCAAATTTAGCTAACCTTGAGGTGGGTCAGTTATCCTGGGTTATCCAGGTGGACCTGGTGATGTACCCACAATGGTTTTCCAATGCAGAAGAGGGAGGCAGAAGATAAAACACAGTGATGCACCGTGAGAGAGACTCAGCGGCTGTTGGCCTTAAAGATGGAAGTGGGGCAGGAGCTAAGGAATGTGGGCAAGGGTAGAAGCCGGAAAAGGCAAGTGAATACATTTCCCTAGATCAGTGGTTCTCAACCTTGGCTGCACATTCGAATCACCTGGGAATCTTTTTAAAATCCTGATTTCTGGGCCTCATCCTCCAGAAATTCTGTTTTTTTGTTATGGGGTGGGGCCACAACATTGGTAACAAAGAAACAGAATTTCCGGAGGATGAGGCCCAGAAATCAG
>NW_006294778.1:50693-51341 GCF_000327345.1 Myotis davidii
CGCATCTGTGCCCACCCCTCACCCCCCAGCCAACTTGTAGTTTAAGACAAGAAACATTTGCTAGCTCATAGTTCCTGTGGGTGAGGACTCTGAGTACATGAGTCCACCTAAGCCAGGTACCACTGGCTCAGGGTCCCTCACACGACTGCAAAGTGTTGGGTGGGACCATAGGCTCACTCTCGATAGACATAGATGACCTCCCCATATGTGAAAACACTGCCTGCATGAAAATATTTTGAAATAACTTTTTTAAAGTCTAAAATTTTCTTTTAAATGACACTTCTCAAAACTCGTAGAGAATCTAGCTTTTTTGTTAATTTATGGACATATTTATGAAAACAGTTGTTGAAGATCAATTTTATCCTCAAATGTTGCAAAACTCTTAGAGAATCTAGCCCTTTTATTAATTTATGGACATATTTATGAAAACAGTTAGTTGTTGAAGATCAATTTTATCCTCAAATGTTGCTCCATTCTTCTTCTCTCCCCCCCCCTCCCCTTGCTTTCTTTTTCTTTGCAGAATAATTCAGTCCCGCATCTAGCAGGTGGGATAGAAGAGGGCCGGCATTTGCATCTACAGAGGGCAGGGCCAAGCCCAGGGAGCAGGGGGAGGCCACATGTGAGGGCCGCCCTGGCAGCCACCCTGCG
>NW_006294778.1:51408-71378 GCF_000327345.1 Myotis davidii
TCATGGGTGTGGAATGGGCTGAGAGGAGAGAGTCAGAGCAGGAACAAAGAGAGGGTGTAGCTGAGAGGGGGCATCCTCCAGTGTATATCCATATGGGGGGGGGGCAGCCCAGTGAGGGGGTACTGAAGACCCAGCAGGGCAAGGAGGTTGTCCATACGGTATGCTTCCCCCCACCCTGGGGTGTTGGAATTCAAATGAAGAAGGGGGGCATCTGCTCTGGGGGGGTGGGCAGTGGAGATGGGAGACTGGTCATATACAAGGTATTGATAGACTAACCAGGGGTGGAGAATGTCTGGCCTGTGGGCCATATAAAGTCCTCAAAATCATTTGGTCTGGCCCTGCCAAGGCATTAGAGGCGAGTTAATTAAATATTTGACCAAATACTAGTATAGCAGGCTCATTTTTAAGTTGGCTGTCCATACGGTATGCTTCCCCCCACCCTGGGAATTCAAATGGGGAAGGGGGCATCTGCTCTGGGGGGGAGGGGAATGGAGATGGGAGATTGGTCATATACAAGGTATTGATAGAATAATCAGGGGTGGAGAATGTCTGGCCCGTGGGCCATATAAAGTCCTCAAAATCATTTGGTCTGGCCCTGCCAAGGCATTAGAGGTGAGTTAATTAAGTATTTGACCACATATAGCAGGCTCATTTTTAAGTTGATAATTTTGTATGGCCCTTGAATGATGTCATAAATATCCAAATGGGCCTTGGCAGAATAAAGGTTCCCCACCCCTGGAATAAGTAAATAAAGTGGGGATGGTGGGAACCATTTGGAGCTTGGAGGTGCAACTATGGAAAGGCAGAAAATAAAAAGGAAAACTGTAGCATTGCAATACAATTGGAACGAATGCATGGTTTTCTATATAGACACAACTACATGTATATATGTCACTGTATACACATACATTTCCTGGCCCTGCAAACCGAGAGGATCTCAGAGCAGTGACATTCCAATATCAACGAGCACACCTAGAACTCATGTCTTGGTTTCTTTTTTTCTTTTTTAAATATATTTTTTATTGATTTCAGAGAGGAAGGGAGAGGGAGAGATAGAAACATCGCTGATAAGAGAGAATCATTGATTGGCTGCCTCCTGAACGCCCCATACTGGGGATCGAGCCTACAACTCAGGAATATGCCCTGACGGGGAATTGAACCATGACCTCCTGGTTCATAGGTCAACACTGAACCACTGAGACACACCAGCCGGGCATCATGTCTTGGTTTCTTAATACTGTTCTCCACTAAAAGAAACCAGAACTCCTTGGAAATGGCCAATTTCAAGGGTGGGGCAGGGAAAGTACAAGATGAGACTGGAACATCTTGTGGCAGAGAGAAATAACAGGAGCATGTTAAAGGGACACAAAACCCAGCTAGAAGGGAACCCCACTGGCCAAATTGGGGACAACTTGAGTAACCAAATAAATGATAGGAACAGATTTGAACACACTGAATAAAATAGGAAACCACGAACCCATACTGAAAGAAATAACTTAGACGTTTGACGACAGTGGCATATTTACATAGTATCCAAAGTATTACAAGATGAAGAGAAATGATTTTACAGTGGAGAAGCCTGGCAGACACCACCTTTATCAAAAGATCAAAGTAAAGGAATAGGAGCGCCCACCACCCGATGGGACACTGTGGGGAGAACACAGCGTCACTTCGGCAATACATCTGCCAAATGCCAAGGATGCAGAACTTGAATCTAATCATAAGGAAATATAAAACCAAATTGAGAGACATTCTACAAAATAAATGGCCTGTATTCTTTAAGAGAGTCAAGGTCATGAAAGTCAAAGAAAAACTAAGAAATGACTGCAAGAGACAAAAATCACATAAAACTAGGTCCATTGCATGATTTATGACTGAGTCCTTTAGCCATAAGGGAAATTATGAGATGACTGGAGAAATACGTATGGGACTGTGGAGTGGATGGTGATGATGTATTAATGCTAACTACCTGATTCGAGGGCTGGGTTATGGTTATGAAGGAGAATGTCATTGCTTGTGGGGAATATACATTAAAGTATCCTGGGGTAATTGAACATTAGGTTACTTATTCTCAAATGGTTTAGGAAAAATGGTGTCTATACTGGGTTTGTCATTTTTCTCTCTCTAAGTTTAGGGTTGCTTCAAACATTTTCAAAAGGCAATGAGAAGAATAATACTTCATTGGTTAACAAAAGTGCCCAAAGTTTTTGCTTTTACTGGAACTAGTCTGAGAACACTGCTGGGTCCCTTCCCCCCAGCCTCTTTCTATTCAGAAATCCCAACTTGCCACCATGAATGTCTTTGATCTGTTCCAAGGAAATGGTGGGAGAGAGAAGTTAAGCATTTCTTACATGATTGAATAGACCACATTTTCCAATCTATGGAATTCCAGGGGAAAAGAATACGAAGGGGGCCTCAGAAATAATAGTAACAGCTAACTACTGCTGGAGTCTTCTATATTCTAGGTATAGTTCTATGTGCTTTACATTCATTAACTCCGGTTAATACTTCCACAACCCTACAGGACGTGTTATTGCACCACATTTTATGGACAAGGCCACATAGCTGGTAAGTTGCAGAGTAGGATTCAAACTCAGGTAGTTTGACTCTTGGCTCCAATCACAATGTTAGTGTTAGTGTAGGTAGTTAGCTGGTTATTAATAAAGAAGGAAGTAACGGGACTTAGACATTATTAACAATAATCAACTGGGGACCATGAGCCTGTTTGCTTCACCAGGAAGCTATTGCTTCACACACTCCAGGGGATCGAAGCATTGCCCCACCAAGGATCTCTGTACTGGATTGTGGGAGGAGCAGGGGAGGCAAGCACATGTGCAATAGATGTCAAATGGCACAGGGGTGGTGGTGCTTGACCATAGAGGCCTGTCAGTCTAACTTGGGAAAGGGATCATTGGTCAGAGGGTGGGCCCATCAGAAGCCCAAGGAAGCTTGGAAAGCTGATTGGCTATTTTGAAAAAGCTCTTGGTCTTTCCCGAGTCTAAGATAATATAACTGCAGGGGAACAAAGAAGAGTGCTTGTGTTCTCATCCCTCCCCGCCACCCCCCGCAGGAACACACACAACCATGTGGGCCTTGCAGCCACGTGGGCCCACAGCAGACCACATGGGCTCCAAAGGACTAAGCTCTAATATGAAACAGAAACTCTGACCTTGGCCTTTGTTTTGGCCTTACTAAGGACAAGACTGGCCTTTTTTATCATGGTGGGAGGGAGGGAGAAGTGGAAATTGGAAACCCAGGGGCAGCCTTCTATTGCCACACCACAGTCTCCTATGTGTGGGTCCAGGAAATGCTTTCCTCATAATCCCACGAAAGAACACCATTTCCACCAGCAGCATTATCAATAATAACTATATGGTGATAATAGTTAATACATATGAAGGATTGAATGTATCCAAGGAACGGTGCTAATATCATGCTTTGTTTAATGTTCACATAAACTCTATAATTATGGTTTGCAGGTGAGGAAAATTTGACCAATGACATCCAGTTTGTAAAGGGGGGAGCAGAAATTCAGACCTGGGTCTGTTTGACTCCAAAACTTGAACTTTAAGAAAATAAACTACATCATCCACCTGCTAGTGGAAAACTCAGGAATCCTAGAACTTCCCTGTGCCATTCACTGGTCCTCACACGGTCTGGATTCTTTGTGCATTATCATTTAAAAAGTAGATATGAGGTTTGATTGTCATCAGACTCTATCAGCAGCTGCCATGTTTAAATAATCCTTTGCTGTGAGTGCCTGGGGAGTCAATACACTTTTGGGTCACCTTTCCTAGCAGCACACTGACTCTGATGCCCCCCCCTTGAAGTCCTGATCATTCATTGCCCTTTCAATCCATCTTTTCCAAAAGCCAAGCTGACCAACACCTTCTAACAGGCTACCAAGCTAGTTCCTGAATCTTCACCTAATGGGCTCAGAAGCAGTTGTGCTTTGCAGAACTGCCTGTGCTATGCCTGCATTTCTGAAATATAGTAAGTGGGAAGGCGGGCTTTGATCAACAGCTGTGTGTAATCGAGGCAGGGCATGATCAACAATTGTATATGAATGAAACCGGTTGTCAAAGGTAGCTCCTCTGGTTGTCTCCCTTCAACAGAGGTCCCAAAGTATAATAGGTGATAGGTACCCCTATATCCTAAAAGGAGGTATCAGGTCCCCTATACAAGAATGAAAAGAATGTGGTAAAGCTGGTTCTGCCACTTACCTCTAGACTGTAAAAAACGTTGACTTGGAGGTATTTGTAGGGCAGAGTCCTACAGAGAGAGCTGTTGCAGTGAGGTAGGTCTACCTTCCTCTTTCTCCAGGTGGAGGGGAGGGGCTATACCTGTTGACATCAAATGAGATGAAAGAAGGTTAATGGGATCACAAAGCAGACTTCACCTGTGTTCCTAGGAATTGAGGAAGCATTAGGGTTGGTCGAAGAGACTGTGACTTGACTGTGAGTTGAGTTCTATCTGGTGAACAGAGGTGTGCACTTTCTTGGGTAGATATCAGCCACAACAAAGGGGACTCCCCTGGAGCATCATGGAAGGATTTGTGCACCAGGACACCTGGAGGCACCCAGTGAGAGTGTGGAGTGCCAGAGTCCCAGGGTTGTCCCGTAGAGATGCATTGATTTCAGTGAGGAATTGCCCTGCTTGAAGATCACAGGGAAAACACACAAAAATGGTCCAAGAACGAAAAGTCAGTTTTAACTGTTCACCAAGCCTGAAGCCCAACACCAGCTTCCAAAAGCATCAGCCACATAAAACCATGCCCCTTGACCCTGATCCCTTCTTCATCTGAGCTGATCCTAAAGGTGTCAGAAGCAGCAGGTTGCCAGTGGAGCAGAAAGTGGTCAAGAGAAAGACCAGAAGTCAATCACACCCTATGTGCCCACTGGGGGCCAGTTCCCAAGCTGAGGGAAGGGGTGAGCTTAAATTGGAATTATCTTTGGCTTTACATTGCATTACTAGTTTGACCCAGGTAAAATTGTCACTTAAATAGATCAAAAATTATACATATTGGCAATTTCTCATGGTTCAACCTAAAATATTACATTGCATTAGATAGCTTCATTGTCAAAATGAAATTATTCTTGAGAATGAAAGGAACTTCAACAGCTTTCATAAGATTCCCTCCAGGGTCAGGGTGAGAGCTAACCCACAGCATAGGCTGATAGGCCAGCTGTAGAAAGAACTGAGCTGCATTCCATTTGCACCCATCAAGTCAGCTCACCTCATATAATAGGGATATATGTACTATATTATCCTGCTAAAAAAATGATATTGCTGTTTATGAGTGAATGTGCTTGGCAAGTAGTAATTCTTTAATCAATTGATTCACTCAAATATTTATCAAGATACTAGTGTTGTTTTAGGTTTCAAATATATATACTGAGCTGAGCAAGAAAGACAGGATCCTTGCCCTAGAGGAGCTTACATTCTGTTGGGGGGTGGTTAGAGGGATGGGGGCTGCTATGGAGCAAAAATATAAACACATGAGATCTTTCCAAGGTTTCTAAAAAGTATTATGGAGAAAACAAATAGCCTGGTCTGACTGAGATTATCTGGGGTTTGGTGACCAGAAAAGGTCTGTCTAGGAGATGACATACGAACTGAGATGTGAAGGAAAAGGGAGTCAACCATTCAATGACTAATAGTTGGATTATTTCAGGGAGATGAAAGAGCAAATGCAAAGGCGCCAGGCAGATGTGAAGGACAAAAAGGAGACCAATGTCAATGGTGATCCCCAAGCTCTTCTCTTTGACTGAACTACTCAAATGCTGAACCATGTCCCCTCCATGTCGGGTTCCCCAGGCCCCAGCTTGGCACAGCGGAGGTGCATATTTCACGTATCTTGATGTTTGAGGAGACTCTGCCCAGACTTCAAGTCCAAACCTACTTTAGAGACAAATTTTACAGTTGCCCACAGAGTGTGTGCAGTAAGAAGGTGCATAGATCGGTGCAAGCCAAACCCTTCACCAAAGCCCAGCTTCTTCTGGCCATGTGTGAATGTATGACCTTCAAGAAGAAAGGAGAGTGGTACGAAATGGAAATGAAGAAAGATGAGGGACATTTTCAGGAGAAAAAGAGTTCAGAGGGATGATGAACAGTAACTTGATCCCTGGCCAGGGAGCATCATAGAAGCACTTGAAGAAAAAGGGAGTCAACCATGAAGGTGTCATAGGTCAAGGCCTGGATGGGAGCCACCACGTGGAGGACAGCTACTCTGGAGAGACACCCACACTGACAAAAGATGTTATAGGAACAGAAAACACACTTGTTGTTTGAGAACACACAGCACAGTTTGGGATTTGTCTGTTACTTCTTTACCCTGCCACACTTGACTAACACAGGCACCGTCTCCTGGAATGTGAGAGCCACAGAACTGGCATGTTTTTCCAAGTGTCAGACATGAGTTTGCTCAACTCCAGACTCCCAGGCCCGCTCCACAGAGATCAGAAGTGCTCTACGCTTGGAGGAAGGTTTAGGAATCTGTTTTCAATCGAGCTTCTGGTGGCGCGTCAGATGTGTAGGCATGTTTGGAAATAACGACATCCCAGAATAGTAAACATAAAGCCGTTTTTCATATAAATGGCTTTGTTACTTGGCAGAAAGAACTTTCTCAAGGACGCCCCATAGGTACTGGCAGAATCTGGACCCATAGGAGGTTATTTCCAGCTCGTCCCACTCTACAACATTGCTCTGAGCCCGGCTCCCCTGCAAATGCAGTAGTGGCCTTGAGCAAGTCACTGGGCCTCTCTGAGCCTGCTTGCATAGGAAATGGATAATAAAACTTCTCTACTGAGTTGTTAGATGAGTTAGGAGGGGCCTGAATGGAATGCATGAGAGACATTCAGTAAATGGTATTTACTGGAGTGAAGAAACATCAGCCAGGGCATCCCATGAACTTGCCCAAGGTCACACAGCAAGTGTGTAGTAGAGGAAGGAATAGAATGCAGGATAGCTCCTACCTCCCTAGCCTCTGATCTGTATAACTGAGTCAGAAGATCTTTCAGGTAAAGAGAGGACCCTGGCAGGGTTAGGGAGAGCAGCAGGCCAACTCCGCTCTGCGGGGCATGGGGCATGGCTGGCTGGCTGGCTGCCTGCTTGCCTGAAACATCCATTCCCAGGTACCTGGGACTAAGTGAGAGCCTGCAGCCAGGCAGCAGGAGAGCAATCTCTCTGCAATTAAAAAGCTAATGGCTTTTAAATGGAGCTGCTTCTTAGGCTGGCATACACCAAGCTGCCTCCAGGTCATAATAGGAGATGGGGAGAGAGGAAGGTGGAGCTTGTAAGCCCGACCCAAGAGCATGCATTTTCAATCACCTTGCCTCTTCTTTCTCCCAGCCCAGATGCCATGTTTTCTCTGATGTGTGCGTTAGAGGTGAACATTTCTAGTTGGATCAGTGAAAAGCTCTCCTCTTTTCACACCCAGCCAGCTCTTCTGGAGACTGCTGGCTGGGTTCAATGGCCAGCCAGTTACTTGACAAACACATATGGAGCTGCCAGCTAAGGTGTGGGCTCGGGTCTGTGGGAAGACCAAGGAGTGGTGTGATCCCGCGAAGTGCCCTGGCTGGGAGTTAGGACACTTGAGTTCTGGTTCCAGCTCTGCCGCTCACTAGCTGTGTGACCTTAGAAAGGTCACTTCCCTTTTCTGTGCCTCTTCATCTATACAAGAGCGGAGGGGTTGGTTGAATCAGAACATCATAATGGGCACCATTTATTTAGTTCTTACCACTACTCAGGTACTATTCCAAAGGCCTTATACTTATGAACTTACTTAATTCTGGCAATAAACCTACTTCATCATTCCCATTTCACAGATGAGCAAGCCAAGACACAGAAAACCTAAATAACTTTCTGAAGGTTACACACAGGTTAAGCACTAGAGTCCTCATAGTTTAGACTCTCTGAGTCCGGCTTTTAGAATGTGATCTTTCTTAAAGATCACATGGTGCTGGCTTCCTGACCGCCTAGCCTTGCCAGGTTATGGTTCCGAGGGATGAACTGGACCTCCTGCCCTCAGAGTTTTCTTCTTTAGTAAAAAAACAAGATCCCAAAAGTAACAAGGGGCACGCTGGTCTGGAACAGACTTCAGAGTTTGGGGAGGAGAGAGAGGAGATGGGTTCTAGTGGTCTGGGAAGGCGCAGGGCAAAGCTGATATCAGGTCTGGTCCCTGCAGGGCAGTCAGGACTTGGGTCGGTGGGAGAAGAGGAGGCAGGCGTTTCTAATAGAAATGCATCTGTGAAGACCTGGAGGTTAGAATGTGTGTAGTGTCTAAGCCACAGAGCACAGCTGCGAACACCATCCTTGTTTGTAACCCTCTATTCTCTTGGGACCTCCCTGCACTGCCCTCCACGGCTCAGCTCCAGCGTCTCTCTCTTATCAACCCTCCCACGGCCACCCTTCATCCTGCACCGGACTCATCTCTGCCACACCTTGCCTCTCGTGCTGGACTGTGTGCTACCTGTGGTCAGAGACAAGCTCTGTATCTCCTACCCATCTCTGTATCCCCAGTTCACAGAGCCTGGCACCATGGGCATGCCCTAGAGCAGTGGTTCTCAACCTTCTTAATGCCGAGACCCTTTAATACAGTTCCTCATGTTGTGGTGACCCCCAATTTCATTGTTCCTCAAAGGGGTCACGACCCACAGATTGAGAACCGCTGCCCTAGAGGATGAATTCACACCTGGGCATGGTGAGCGCTGACTGGATAAAGGAAGGGTTGGGTTTGATCCAAGGTTAGACCAGGGAGTTGAATGATCTCGGGCATCAAGTTTCTCTTCTATAAAACTCACATTGAAGGGATCAAGACTTAGGGTGGATCAATATCTTTTGCCCTTTTAATATGGATTTGAGACCAGAAGAAGAGAGACTGATGATTCACATCTTACAGGGCTATTGATAAGGATGAGGATGATGGTCACCATGATGTTAATGGTTCAACTTTGTCTTTTGAGTGCTTCTTTCCGAAGAACCCTTTCCCCTAAACTAGGCATGTATTTTTTATTTAGTTTTCCTTAGAATTTCTCTCTGTCACTTCCTATCCCACTTTCAGTTTATAAGACAACGCCTTTTGCATAAAAGGTTTAAAAAATGAGAATAGGGAAGGTGCCTTTTTCAGCGTCTGCCACCTAGAAATTTTAGGTCAAACCATCTAGGAAGATTTCCAGGAAAACATTTTTCCCAGATCACATTTCAGTGTTATACTACCATTGAAACTCAGTAGTTCTCTGTGGCTAATCAAGCACCTCCAGCTACATCAGAGAAATGTGAGAGGGGGAAAAGAAAGGTGGACCAACCTAGAAGTTCAGAAGTGCCCAGAGCACTTTTCCAACAGTGAAAACACACAGAATTCAAGGTAAGTTGGGATGGAGGGTTTGGAGGCCATTCAGGCAAGGAGGAAGGTGCCCAAGCTGCTCTGATTCCAGAGCTAAGCAGGCAACTAGCAGGCCCTCAGCTGATCAGCAAAATTAGAAAGACAAGCAAAAGAGAAATTCTTTCAATGAGAAAAGCTTAGCCTCTCCAGTTGAAGAAACAAGAACTGAACTTGGTAAAGCCTTGCCTCTTTAAAAGAACACACACACACACACACACACACACACGCACGCACTAGCACAACACATGCGTGTAGTGCAGTGATGGCGAACCTATGACACGTGTGTCAGAGGTGACACGTGAACTCATTTTTTTGGTTGATTTTTCTTTGTTAAATGGCATTTAAATATATAAATATCAAAATTATAAATCTTTGTTTTACTATGGTTGCAAATATCAAAAAATTTCTATATGTGACACGGCACCAGAGTTAAGTTAGGGTTTTTCAAAATGCTGACACTCCGAGTTCAAAAGGTTTGCCATCACTGGTGTAGTGTCTAGCAAACAAACCAGGCCACCTGACCTTCAGGCTCTGATGTTTTATAGCCCGTCTTACAGGTATCCAAGAAAACCTGCTTCTCATTGGAGGGACCACTTAAGAAGACAGAATTCTCTCTTCCCTAGACTCCATGTGAGCCTTCTCAGACAATGATGGCTCCTGAGACCCAGCTGTTAGAAGGGACTCCTCATTAGGAAACCCCAATACAGCTTCAGGTCCCTGGAAGCTGGGGGAGTCGACACCTGGAAATATGTACCCCAGTGAACCCATGGAGAGTGCAAATGACATTTGCTGAAACATGTATACACCCTCTCCCCTTTCTCCCTCTACCGCATTGCCACTGACCACAGACCCTTCAGGTACACACTCATACAATCACCACACACACATACACAGTGCACAATCACACATCAAGTCTATCACTTCCACCCAACTGGACTCCACCCCTGTACTAAATCACAGAAAATGAGCTACCTAACCTCATTTTCACCGTAATAGCAAATCCCCTTCCAGTCTCTTACATGCACGCCTATGCACAGACACCCCACTCTCATGTCACCCCCATATCCATTTACTTATCCGTATGCCATGCACTGTTCTAAAATATGGATGTTACATCAGTGAATAAGATAGACATGGGCTGTGCTCTCATAGGGCTTACATTCAGTGGATAGTTGCACTAATAAGTAATAATATTTGAAAGATTTAGATAGTCACCAGTGCAAAGGGGAAATTTAAAGAAGGTAATGTCATAGGGACAGAGAATCATTGAGCAGGATCCACGAACTTGCACTCCTACCCTCAAATGCATGACACCTCAGACCCCTCTATTGAAATTCCCCCACATATACACCCTACACACAGTGGACAATTACATTTACCTTTGCCCCCATATCATCATTCACTCACCACCCACACCTATCACTCCTCTGCAGTTTGGAAAAAACACAGGTTACTCTGATCTCAGACTAGGTGATATCTGTAAACAGTGATAGAAAAGCAAACAAAACAATTTATTTGGTTGAGACCCGAGTTGGAAACTTTTTGCCTTCCCCCGAAGTCTAAGCCATGGGGAATCTGCCTGTTCTTTCCCCCTGCTCTCTGCTTCTGCAGTTTCTTAGCTGCCACTGGCCACTCACTGTTGGAAACAAAGATTGTTTCGCATTGCCACTGACCACAGACCCTTCAGGTACACACTCATACAATCACCACACACACATACACAGTGCACAATCACACATCAAGTCTATCACTTCCACCCAACTGGACTCCACCCCTGTACTAAATCACAGAAAATGAGCTACCTAACCTCATTTTCACCGTAATAGCAAATCCCCTTCCAGTCTCTTACATGCACGCCTATGCACAGACACCCCACTCTCATGTCACCCCCATATCCATTTACTTATCCGTATGCCATGCACTGTTCTAAAATATGGATGTTACATCAGTGAATAAGATAGACATGGGCTGTGCTCTCATAGGGCTTACATTCAGTGGATAGTTGCACTAATAAGTAATAATATTTGAAAGATTTAGATAGTCACCAGTGCAAAGGGGAAATTTAAAGAAGGTAATGTCATAGGGACAGAGAATCATTGAGCAGGATCCACGAACTTGCACTCCTACCCTCAAATGCATGACACCTCAGACCCCTCTATTGAAATTCCCCCACATATACACCCTACACACAGTGGACAATTACATTTACCTTTGCCCCCATATCATCATTCACTCACCACCCACACCTATCACTCCTACAGACAATTAACTACAAACAGAACTGTGCTGCATGCTCTACTGCACCCACTTACCTGCTCTTTATACCAGAGTCACAGTTTCACAAACACTTTCTCCCCATCACAATGACCTACTTCACCACCCATCACACGCTGTTAAACACGGATAATGCCACATATAATTCCCCACAAACACAGTTCAACTTTGCCAACTGCAACACGACTCTAGAAGTAGCACACATCGTAACTCCCAGGCCCCCAGATCAAACATTCTGTCCACACAAACACACAGAGCAGACCTTGCATGGAGCCTCATTTTGCTTCCCAAGGATTGCATCCTGTCTTGTCTTCCAACTTACTTGAAGAGATACCACAACTCCTTTTACTCCCCCGCCCCCTCACCCCCCAGCCCCAACTCACCCCCCCCCCAAGGACCGTTCAGTCTGCAGTTTGGAAAAAACACAGGTTACTCTGATCTCAGACTAGGTGATATCTGTAAACAGTGATAGAAAAGCAAACAAAACAATTTATTTGGTTGAGACCCGAGTTGGAAACTTTTTGCCTTTCCCCCGAAGTCTAAGCCATGGGGAATCTGCCTGTTCTTTCCCCCTGCTCTCTGCTTCTGCAGTTTCTTAGCTGCCACTGGCCACTCACTGTTGGAAACAAAGATTGTTCTGAACAGAGAGCTACTGGAGCCAACAGCCTGGGGATATGGCTTATTCTGCAAGGAGTGGAACACTCAGTGGCACTTCTGCCTACCACGCTAGAGGGGTGGGGGGGGTGGATGGCCAAGGGGACACATCAGAGTCATTACACGTGTCTGTTTTCTATTGCTTAGTGGCTTCAAATAACACCCATGTATTCTCGCACAGGTCTGCAGACCAGGGTCCCCAACATGGTCCTCTGCTTAGGGCAATGGTTCTCAACCTTCCTAATGCCGCGACCCATTAATACAGTTCCTCACATTGTGGTGACCCCAATTTCACTTACAAATTGAACATAATTAAAGCATAGTGATTAATCACAAAAACAATATGTAATTACATATGTGTTTTCCGATGGTCTTAGGCGACCCCTGTGAAAGGGTCATTCGACCCTCCAAAGGGGTCGTGACCCACAGGTTGAGAACCACTGGCTTAGGGTCTCAAAGGCTGAAACCAGCGCATGAGCTAAGCCTAGTCCTCATCTGGAGGCTCTGAGGAAGAATCCGCCCAGCTCATTGCTTATTTGGAGCTGGGAGTCGAGTTCCTTGCATTTATGGACCTGAGGCCCCCAAGTCTTTGTTGGCCATCAGCCAGGAGCTGCTCTCAGATCCTGGGAGCCCCACATTCCATGCCATCCAGGGTCCTCCATCAAATTCCTCTCCCACGTGGCATCTCTGACCTCTAGACCCAGGCCTGCAGGGCTCAGGTGATTAGATCAGACCCACCAGGATTATCTATCTTGAATTCAACTTAATTACCTTCCCAGCAGAACCTAGATTAGCATGTGAGTAACTGGGAAAAGGTGTATGTAACTATGGGTTGGGAATTGTGGGGCTGTCAGGGAATTCTGCCTACCACACCCAGGGCGTTGGTATCTGTCCTGTACACACAGCTCACATAGCTAAATGCCTCCCTTTCTGCTTTGATGTGAGCTCCTGGCTTCATTCCATTCTTAACTGTCACTGTGCTTCCTTTATACTTGCAGCCTTCAAATATTTGGCCATGATCAGCACACCCTTCTCCATCATCATTTTGCTTCCTCTCACAAAGCCGGGACCTTTCATTTCTCCTCATAAGGTTCTCTTGACAGCCTTCCTTCTCCCAACCCTGCCCTGTGCACTCTAATAATTGTGAAATGTCATCCCTGAAATGGCACTTAAAAGTCACCAAGTCCAAGTCTCTCATTTTGCTGTTAGGGAAGCTCGGGTTACCAGAGAGATTGCCCAAAGTCACACATCAAAGGGCTGTTAGAAGAACAGCAGCCCTAGCTAGTTCTGATCGATGCACCCGGGGGGGGGGCGGGTGTGGACACACACGCATGCACGCACGCACGCACACACGCACGCACGCACGAGTCTGTCCACCCAACAGACCAGAGCAGGAGCTCTGGTGCCAGCGATAGGAAGATGTAAACAAACGTTCATAGACCATGATGTGTGCCAGACTCTGGGCTGAGCATTTCACATACAACCTCTTAACTTCTCACAGTAAGTCTTTGAGTCAGTGCCCCTTCTCAACACGGGCAGCTGTGCCCTCAGAGGATGTTGGCAATGTCTGGAGAGATGTTCTGTTGTCACAAAAATGGATGAAGGGGTGCCACTAGCCTCTAGTGGGTAGAGATGCTTCTAATATTCTACTCTGCACTGGACAATGCCCTCAGCAGAAAATCCTATATAATAAAAGGGTAATATGCAAATTGACCCGAACAGCAGAACGACTGGGAATGACTAGTCACTATGACACACGCTGACCACCAGGGGGCAGATGCTCAATGCAGGAGCTGCCTGCTCCCCACTGGCAAGTGGACATCTCCTGAGGGCTCCCGGGCTGCCAGAGGAATGTCTGACTGCCAGCTTAGGCCCAATCCCCTGGGGAGCAGGCCTAAACCAGCCGGTGGTCATCCCCTGAGGGGTCCCAGACTGCGAGAGGGCACAGGCTGGGCTGAGGGACCCCCCACTGAGTGCACAAATTTTTGTGCACTGGGCTTCTAGTTATGGAATAAATAGCTAAGACAATTTCAGCTTCTCCTTCTCTCTCTTTTATTTTATTTTAATCAACGTTTGTTTTCTTCATATCATGTATTCTAAAGTGTGAGTCACATAAAAAGGTCAACAGTTCCAAGGCGGAGAGACCCCGCTTTGAGCTGAAGGCTACTGTCCCCAGTGTGTGTGTCCCCATGATCACACCAGACTAATCACCTTTGTTGCGTAGGCTGCTCGCCTCTGGCTTCCCACACGGAAAGGCTCAGAGCTTTCTTCAGTGTTATCTTGGGTGTGCTCATGAACAGTCTCTCTGTCTCATGGCACCCACCAAGCTCTCCTCCAGACCTCCCCCTCCTCCCAGAAATGGCTCCTGGCCAGCACAGCTCCAAAACCTGCCCTGGGGGCAGCTAGACATTCTGCAGAGATGGAACCAACCGCCTATCTTCTCCGTCCTGAACCTGACAGAACAGCTAGCCCCCAACCCCCTGAGTCCACCATCAACCATAGACTCGGCCCTCCCAAGGCCACGTTGTATGGACTAGGTAGCTAAGACAATTTCAGCTTCTCCTTCTGTCTTTTATTTCATTTTAATCAATATTTGTTTTCTTCAGATAATGTATCCTAAAGTATGAGTGAATCACATAAAAGGATCATTTGGCTTAAATTTGCTCAGTGACAAGCAAGCACATTTCTGCATATGCAAGGGTGAGCAACAGGTTTACAGTTGTGAGTATGCGAAACACAGCGTTCATTCTTGTGTTATTAATTACTAATTATTGTATTATTTATTATGAACTGTAAACCTCCTTTTGTCAACCCCCATTGATCCATTTGACTTTTCTGAAGGGCACTCATTTTGGTCTTTTCTCAAGGTCATTAAGAGACTTAGGGTGGGCTCTACATCCAACGGCTGGAATTGGAAAAAGGCCAGTGAGGCTGAAAGCCGAGCATGAAGGAGAAACAAGCAAGACCCTGGGCCACCTTCAAGTTCATCTCCTGTGCTTGTAAGGACCATGGTTTTTATCCAAAGAGCCCCGATAAGTCATTGGAGAGTCTCATCAGGGCAGGTGGGGAGTCTGGAGAACAACAGGTGGGGCTCAAAGGTAGACACACGAAGCTAATCAGGAGGCAGAGCCCAGGGAAGAGATGAGGGTTGACACTGACTGGGCAGGTTACTCCATTCTGAACAGGTTACATATATTATCTCATTTAATCCTCACATCAACCTTAAGTGGCAGGTACCCTTACCATCCCCATTTTACTGCTGAGAAAATTAAGACACAAGAGATGAACTAACTTCACAGTGTCGTGTCCATTGTGAGTGGTAGAGCTGAGGTTTGAAGCACGGAGTCTGGCCCCAGAGCTCACCTTATTATGCATCAGCACAAGCGAGATGCCTGGAAAGATGGAGATGAATGGACAGAATCCAGAAAGACTGCTTTGAAGGGTGGATGGGATTCAGGTAGCAGGAGAGCATATGAGAGGACATCCCATGAAGGAGAAGGAATATGTATCTAAAAAAGAGGCAGAGCCCTGGCCTGTTTGGCTCAGAGGATAGAGCATCAGCCTGCAGACTGAAAGGTCCCAGGTTGCAGGCTTGATCCCCCTCGTGGGACGTGGGAGGTGACCAATCAATGTCTCTCTCTCATCATTGATGCTTTTATTTTTTTGTTTTTCCCCCTACCTTTCACTCTCTATAAAAATCAGGATTAACAGAACAAAATACACACACACACACACACACACACACACACACACACACACACACGTATATAGAGGGGATGGCATATTCATGCCACGAAGAGGCCAGTTTGCCTAGAGCAGTGGTTCTCAACCTTCTGACCCTTTAAATACAGTTCCTCATGTTGTGACCCAATCATAAAATTATTTTCATTGCTACTTCATAACTGTAATGTTGCTACTGTTATGAATCATAATGTAAATACCTGATATGCAGGGTGGTCTTAGGCGACCCCTGTGAAAGGGTCGTTCGACCGCCAAAGGGGTCGCGACCCACAGGTTGAGAACCGCTGACCTAGAATAAAGATGGTGGTAGCGGCTCACATACTGAAAGAAGTTAGTTGGAAAGGCCGTCCCCAGGACATCTCATTAGGTTATACTTTGACTGCTTCCATAAAAGATTTGAGGCCAAATTGGGATGCTAGAAAGGGTGGGAGTGAATGGAGATCCAGGAAAAGAAGGCAGGGACAGCAGTTAACGCCATCCTCTTTCTGGACGAAATCTCTTTTTTCTCAATTTCTCCCTTTCCTCATTCTGTGTCTTTAAGGAAAGAGCCAGGAGATTTATCGGGCTGCAGAGGTTGAGTCAGGAAGCTGAACAGCAACCCTTCCACTCCAATAAATCACAAAGCTCAAGCCATTTGGGCTGCCAGAGAGCTTCTACCCGGGGCCTACTACAGGGTATGTTTGCGCTGACATGTCAGCCACTTTCTGAGATTTATTCACAGCACTGCTCCCCTAAATGTCTTCTTGTGATCCGGGGACAGAGAGCTCAGCGAGTGCTTGGCGTAGGGAGCGAAGGGTGGGGAAAGTGGAATTACTGGTCAGGCTCCATGAGGTGTGACTAGTGGGCCTTCCATAGGGCAAGTCTCAGAGTCAAATGGCTGGAAGAGGCCTCCAAGGTCAACTACTCCCAACCCTGCATTTACAGGTGTGGAAGTTTCGGTAAGAAGAGATTTTTCTAACACTTTTCAGTATGTGGAGGGAGCGATTTGTTCAAGGTCACCTGGCAAGACAGGGTGAGAGCCAAGCCTTAAATCCTGAGTAGATACACTCATCTCTACCACAGAGTATCTACCTATGAAGCTGTGACAATCCCCGTGTCTTAGGATGAGAATTTCTGCAGGTCAGATAAATCCTTTTAATCCCCTTATTTTAATAGTTGGCATATACTGGGAACTGAGTGAGCAATAAATGAGTGGATAGACAATGGATGGATGGATGGATGAATCAGCAGATCCATAGATGGATGAACCTATAAATCAGTGGTTCTCAATCTTCCTAATGCCATGACCCTTTAATACAGTTCCTCATGTTGTGGTGACCCCCAATTTCATTGTTACAAATTGAACATAATTAGAGCACAGTGATTAATCACAAAAACAATATGTAATTATATATGTGTTTTCCGATGGTCTTAGGCGACCCCTGTGAAAGGGTCATTCGATCCCCAAAGGGGTCGCGACCCACAGGTTGAGAACCATTGCTATAAAAGGATGGGTGAATTCAGGCAGAAGCGTCTCCGTCTTATCTCTTTCTCAAATGTGCTTTGCCTTTGGGATGACTCTAGTGTTTTCCAAGGTGTTAAGCAGTGTCTAGAGTTGAAGTCAAGAAAATTGTAAAATTTAATGAATTTCTTTTGATACCTTTCTCCCTGGTCAGTAGGTATCTCTCACAGAACTTACATCCTCCTACCTCTACGGATTTTAGGAAACCTCCCACTATGCTATACCACCTGGGCCTGTTCTCGTAACCTGCTGCCTACATTCTGCATCTTTGATGAGCACTTACTCATCAACACTTATCTGTCCTACATCCCATTCTCTCATTTCATTAATTCGGCTTCCAAAAAGAGAAGCCTGATAACCATCAAGCCTTTCTCCTTTCTGTAGTCTAGATGTGAAATCTTAGGGTCGCCTTTGCCTCATCTTAAAGTCAACAGTCGAGTTGTCATTCACTCCACTGGCTTCTCCCTCCACAGCATCTCCCTATGCATTCGCTCTTTCCTGTCTCTGGCACCATTAACCTATTCCAAGCCCTCACTCCCTTTCTCCTCGTCCATCACAATGACAACCTGACGTCATTCCCTTGCCTCTTTCTCTTACCTTGACTTGTTCAGTCTAACGCTAAAGTGGTTTTTTTTTTCTGGTCATACCCTTCTCAGACACATACACATCCTCTCACACACTCATACATATGTGTTCACACATGCTCTCACGCATGTTCACACACACTCACATATATGCCCACATATACTCACATTATGTTCTCTGGGCCTTGGCTTTACCGCGTGTGAAACAGGGTCAGTGATAACTATGTCTCCAGGTTACGGTGCCGTGTAAACAAGAAAACATTAACAAGCACAGTCATTTATTAGGTGTTAGCATCAGCGAGACACTGCGCCATGAGTTTACAGTACCGTGCCATCTGTCTCTCACAATGGCCCCAGAAGAGAGGGATCTTTCACTTTCCTTTTATAGATGAGGACCCTGAGGCATAGAGCAGTTAAATATGTTGCCCAAGTTTAGGTAATAGATTCTGAATTTAAACCCAGGCAGGCTCTCTTGAGAGCCACTGGACTCAACTTCTGAAGAACGCCACTTATATTTTCTATAAAGCATCGAGTAAACTGCCTGGCAACATTAGGTGCTCATTTGATATTTTCACTTATATTCCCCACAGAAATGTCGATAGCACTGAAGTGGACATTTGACGTGTTGCTGAATTAAATGCAATGGAGGTCGGAACTCCCGTTTTCATCCAAGTTGGAGGAGCTCAGATCAGCCCAACCCTCTTGCCAAGAACAACTACAAAAGCTGAATCCACAACAGCAACAATAATAATGACTCCAGAAACAGCTGTCTGAGGGCACTGGAGAGCTGCCAAGGCAGCCGGGACAGAAGAGAAGGCATGAGACAAGGAGCTTGTGGATTTGTTTGCCATGGGCCGAGATGGGCAATACTTTCAGCAGTCCAGAGCAACTGGGGAGACAAATACTGGGGTTCATAGCTGCTAAACCAGCCAGGGCTTGAGGAGCCAAGATTCTTTGACCATTCTTTTTTAAAAAATATATATTTTATTGATTTTTTACAGAGAGGAAGGGAGAGGGATAGAGAGTTAGAAACATTGATGAGAGAGAAATATCGATCAGCTGCCTCCTGCACACTCCCTACTGGGTATGTGTCCGCAACCAAGGTACATGCCCTTGACCAGAATCGAACCTGGGACCCTTGAGTCTGCAGGTGGGTGCTCTATCCACTGAGCCAAACCGGTTAGGGCTCTTTGACCATTCTTGTTCAATGATTTCTTGTATCAGGGGTTTGGTTGAATTTGGACCCAAAGGCCTCAGCACTGTCCACTGTGCTTCCAGCTCAGGGCCAACTTGTCATTGATAAAAGCAACTCGGAGGAGAGATTTTCCTCCCCTCCCCTCCTTTTCCTTCCCCCTTCCCCTCTCCTCCCCCCACACATCCCATCAATCTCCAATTCCTATTGTCTCTTTAACATCTCTCTAATCTGCCCTCTTATCCATCCCCAAAGCCCAAAAGCCGCTGCCTGGAATTGCTGAGATCTTCATCGACTCTCCCCTGGATTACTAACCAATCTCCCTGCCCTGGGCTCTTCCTGCTCTAATCTGCTCTTTGCACAGATGTTAAACCTATCTTCCTAAGCACATATCCAGCCAACTGACTCCTTGATTGAAAATGCTCCACAACTCCCCACTGTTCTCAGAAAAGGAAAACACACACACAAAAAAAACCCCGACCTCGTTAGTATGATCACAAGTCTGTCTGTGCCCTGGTTCCACAAACCTTCTGGCTTCCTTCTCCTTCAGCCCCTCCCCCTCTGATCTGTCACCTTGATCTGCTGCCTTTCCCCAAACTCCCTGCACACATTTCCACCCAGCACTCCCTGTTCGGGAAAGAG
>NW_006294778.1:71395-140197 GCF_000327345.1 Myotis davidii
GAAAGAGTATCGCTCTTACCTCTGCCTTCACCTGGCTAGTTCCCGTTCGCTGTCATGCCCAGCCCACGTGATGCCACCAGAAGGCCTTCCGTAAGGGGCCCCTCTCTCACCCCTGCAGCTGGATCACACTTTCCTGTGTTATCGCAGCGCTTTACGAATCCCCTGTCACAGTAGTTATCATGCCGGAGAGAACTGGAAAGCTACTCCCTTCTCATCCCACTCCATCTTGAACTTGCCAAGGGTGGAGCCCAGGTGGTTTGTCTTCACATATCAAATACCCAGCACAGCTCTTGCCCACCACAGCCACTATTTTTTTTTTGAATGAGTAAAAATAAAAGGGACATGGAAAGAAATGTGGGAAATTATAAGAGCTTCCAGGTGCCAACTTCATTCACATTGAGCCCGACTGAGCTGAAGCCAGAAGCAACTCAACAGGTAAGTCGTCCCCCCAGGTCTCACTGCTCAGGGAAGGTTGCTGACTGCGAGGTGAGATTGCACGTAGGACCCTATGGTTGCAAGTCCCAGAGGCTCAACTGAGATTCAATTAGCCAGACAGATAGAGGATATTGTTGGTCACATGCCCAGTCCACACAGTCAGGAAAGCCTGATACGTGGGACTCGACCTACATCTACAGAGTGACCCTCTCATGATTCAACTTCTGTCTTGCAGCTTCATTCTCCTAGGTTGGCTTCTCCATTTGACGAGGACATTGAGCAATGGTAGCCTCATGCCGACATCTTTTCAGTCCACTTTCTAGTTTGGAAAGAAACGCTTCTCACTCTCCTTCAGTTCTCCACTCAAGAAGTTCCAGGAGGGACTCTGACTGCCCTGGTTTGGCTCGTGTGCATTCCTCACATTGGAATAGTCACTGCTGTTGGGGAGTCAAGTGCTGTGATTTTGGCCAAATTGGACCAGATACTCATTGCTGGCCTGAGAGGGAGTGGGCGTTGGTAAGAGAATGGCAGTTCTTTCTTTGGACCATGTGGCCAGAGGAAGGCCAGGCGGGTGAGCAGTTCCCCTGGCTGCCACGGCCAGGGGTGCTGGGGGCATGAGTGGAGCTTGACAGGTGAGCCGACCTGCATCAGTCATCAATGAACAATGGCTCTAGTGGAGGGTTTGGAAAAGTGTGAAAAGGAGGCGTATCAAGTTAGCTATCGCTGCATAAAAACAATCCCCAAACTCAGGAGCTTAAGATCACGCCATTTAGTTAGCTCAAACTCCTGGAGGTTGGCAACTGGTCTTGGCCCAGCTGGATGGTTTTTGTGGTCTTGGCTGGGTATGTTCCTGAATCTGCCACCAGCTGCCAGTCGGAGTGGTTCTGCATTCAGAGGTGGATTGGCTGAGCGAGGGAGCCAGGG
Source organism: Myotis davidii (assembly GCF_000327345.1). Lineage (NCBI taxonomy): Eukaryota > Metazoa > Chordata > Mammalia > Chiroptera > Vespertilionidae > Myotis > Myotis davidii. Next base: position 72,755 of record NW_006294778.1, read on the forward strand.
AGGTGGGGCTCTCTGTCCCTCATCATCCAGCTGTAGAGCCTGTGGTGGCTGGCATCGTGGTCAACATGGCTACAAGGGAATGAACAAACATGTACAAGACTTCTTTAGTCCTGGGCTCAGAATTGGCACAAGGTGACCTTTGCCGTATTCTATTCATCAAAGAAAGGCACAGGACAGCCCAGATTCAAGGGGAGAGGAAGTAGATTTCAGCTTTCAATGGGAAAGGCTGGGAAGTACAGGGAGGAGGGAGGAATTGTGGCCATGTTTGCAAACCATCTATCATAGGAGGAGAGAAGTGGGACAGTAGAAGAAACAGAAGGAATTGAGAGGTTCACCGCAGGGAGAGGATGGAGGAATCAGAAGGACTAAAATCAGAAACAGTGGCCTGGGATTTCAGGGATTGGTAGCCTGGTAGGATATGAGGGTCAGAGGTCAAGTTCAGGCATCAGTCATCATCTGTCTGGGAACTTGATGTTGGAGACTGGAGGACAACATACCGTGGCCTTGACTTCACAGCACTCAGTTCCAACCCCGCATCTTTGATTTTCATCCAGTATTCATTTTGGTTTGCTATCTGCAGGGAGACATCGGTCCCTGTCTCGGCCTCACATGGCCAGGGGCAAGAAGGAGCCAGAGAACACTGGGAGGCATTTCCGAAGCAGATCTAAGTGTGGTTCTCCCTTTTGTGTAGGCGTTTTGCTTTATAAAAATTAAAAAGATAAAAGGAAGGCAGCCCCTGTGTTCCAGTAAAGGGGCTGTTAGAGGGCTCTGGAGGTGAATTAACAATTGTGTTATGATCATCGCATCTAGTTAAGCTGGAGAAACGGCTCCTCCGGCTCCAGCTGTGTGACCGCTGGTGGGAGTCCTCCCAGTCTCCGAGAGAAGCCAGCGTGGTCCGTACCAGGCAAGGTAGAAGCTGAGCAAGGACTTCTGCCTGGGCCAATGCAGCAGGAGCTGCCAAAGGGAGTGGGTGGACAGGTCAAGATTGAGGATGGAGCCCTGGAGACAGCGGATGGCTTGGCAACAGGAAAACCTATGTTCGGGAAAAGTCCTTTCTGCCGCTTTCTGAGCTCGGTGATCTTGGGCCACTTGGTCTCTGAACCACAGTCCCCACGCCTGCACAGTAAAGATAACAATGTCTGCCTCATGATTCAATGAGATAAGTTGGTAGAAATGTGAAAAGTTTAAACATGAGGCATCCTTTTTGCTGTTTTGAGGAAGTTGAGCTCCCTAAGTCAGAGGCAAGACGCAGAATGAATAATAAAATTTCTTCCCTGAGTGCCTAGCTGGTTTGGCTCAGTTATTGAGCATCAACCTATGAACCAGGAGGTCACAGATCGATTCCCAGTCGGAGCACATGCCCAGGTTGCAGGCTCGATCCCCAGGGTGGGGCATGCAGGAGGGTAGCTGATCAATGATTCTCTCTCATCATTGATGTTTCTATCTCTAGCTCCCTCTCCCTTGCTCTCTGAAATCAATAAAAATATATTTTTTTAAAAAAACTTATTCCCTGAGCTATAAAAATTCCCAATCCCATCCCATAGTTCCAAATGAAACCTCTCTAATCAGAAATTTAAGGAAAAAGAGCTCACCTATTGATGTTGCTTCCATCAGTAATTCCAGTGCCACACACCCCCCTCCACACATAATTTTTCAGTATGTGTGGCAACATGGGTCAGGCTTGGGCTAACGTGGGACCACTGGACCCCCCCACCCCCACCCCAGCCTTGTGTCTCTAACACTCCCTTCCCCTCATGGAAACCCTGAATGAGGTGCCCTGGATAGAGGGAGCACTCAGTAAGGGCCAGCAAACATCCGCATTCAGACCAATGTGATAAAAACAAAAGTAAGTATCATCCACATTAAATGGATACCTCTTTTTAAAATATAAATTCAGGAAATACAACAAGTACAACTAAGAACCATTTACCATGCCTTTGTCACTGACGTCAGGGTGTTCGTGTGTCAGTATTTGTACCATTAGCACACCTGGCAGCATCTGATTGGTATACACATGGGTCCTTGAGCAAATTTTGCGGGCAATGAAGCTTTCTGGGCTAGGTAGGGAGAGGTGTGAGGAACTGGGGGGAAAAGCAGTAAAATGGTACCAAATAGTTGGGCACAGAAGTGAGTGAAAAGGAGAAGCGAGGAGGCCCAAAGCCTCCATTAGGCAGGGAGAAGGGAAGCATGAGTTCCATGGAGGATTGGGTGTTTTCTTTTTTCCTTCTTATCCCCATCTCCTGAGTGCCTTGCAAAATATTGGCACATATGTTCTCAATAAAAATTTTCTAAATGAGTGAAGGAAAAGCAAACAACAAAGCAGATCACCAATCAGGTGACATCCCAAATAGAGTGGAATATAAATGAAAACAATACATTTTGGCCCGCCTCAGTGGTTAATCATCAACCTATTAACCAGGAGGTCACAGCTCCATACCTCTCTGTCATAAAAAACAAACAGACAAACAAAAAACGATACTGATCTGGAAGCCCTCTAGAGAATTTTAAAAAATAACAACCACATAAAATGTTATGGAATGAGTGCTCTGGAGGAAAGTCAAACAAGACAAGGGCAATGGCGACATATCTCTTAAATAGGGCAGCCATGGGAAGGGAGTCACACTGAGGACCACAGCCTGGGGGAGCAGAGACCACACATGCCCCTGAAGGTCATCTCCTCTCAAGGAGAGTGAGAGAAAGGACTGAGTTACTCATGAGTAGTACCTCCTTCCCAAGTCGCCAAAGGAAAAGCATTCAACTTTGCAGAGACAAAATGCAGAAGGTGAGGGACAGGGAGTGTCACACTAATGTTGTCCCCCCACATGGAGGGGAACAGCAGGACCAGGAGAGAGATGTTCCATCCCCACAAATACATGAGAGGCCCATTGTGAGCACACAGCAGAGTGTTTGCCTGGTAGCAGGCACCTGATGATAATAATAACAGCAAGAATAGTAGCAGTGAGAATCATAAACACTGCCGAATATGCAGCATGTTCCAGACCCGATGCTAGGCACTTCCTGTGTGCATGCTCACTTCATCTTCACTACAACCCCAGTTGGCAGTATTTTACTGCTGAATCTAGCAAGACCCCCTATATTAGAGATTGAAAAATATTTTTGCTTATTATTATTGTTGTTGTTATTGCCAATGTACACTGTCAATTTCTGAACTCACAGAAGTCCATCCAAGGGAAGACTGGGACAGTGGTACTTCTTTTAATGGAGCTGAATTTGTACTGGGTTATCCTACCCATCCTATGCAATCCTCCTTGCGCCCTGGAGCACATTCCAAAACATTGGGGGCGTCTTCAGTCGCTTGCTGTGCGCTCGTCCTGGGACCCACCCTCATCAATATTTTCATCAATAAATCACTTTAAACAAGAGTGATCCAAAAAATCCAATTAGCAGTTCCATCAGAGTGCCGTTACCCAATCAGATTTATCAATGGGATTAAACGCTTTCATGCATGTATGCGTTCTTTCACTCAAAAATTATTCATTGGTTGTCTACCCTATGCCAGGCACTGTGTGAGCTGCTGGACATACAGAAATGAACAAAGGGGAGGGGCATCTCCAGTTGCTCTGCTGAGCACACAGCCTTGTTTAGGAGACCAACCATAAACAAGTACAGCACTAAGATGAGAAGCAACTCTACCAAGTGCTATGGAGTAGGATGCAATGGAGTGGAGACAGGTGGAGAGGGCTCTTTAGAGATTTTGGATTTGGAGTTTGGGAAGGACCTGCATGGTGAGGAGGCAGTCATGGGAACTGTGAAAGTGGGGAGAGCTTCTGGGCCGAGGCAGTTCCTTGTACCAGGGTCCTGAGATGGGAATGGCCCTTGGTGAGTTGCAGGGATTAGAGACCAGAGGGACTGGAGTGAAAGAAGTGAGGAGAAGAGGGGCAGGAAATGAGACATGAGCAGGGGCCAGATTGCACAGGGCCTTGGCAAGGGAAATGTATTTCATTTCTTGTGACTAAATGTGTACTAATCCCTTCAGGCTCAAAAATTACCTGCTCAAATACTGGATGAGGGAGACTGGGAGAGATCATGAACTTCCTTAATGACTTAACGATCGAATTGTGCCATGAGTCAGCATAGCAACAGTAGGCTACGTCTGTGGAGAGCTGAGGCAGACTGGCATGGTATCCACAGAGCTGTGCTGTTCCTGATGGAGGTGAGCATCTGGTCCCTCTGGGCTACTCAGAGCACAGCCGTGGCCCTGCGTTCACACCTGAGGATCACATTTTCAAAGCAGTATCAACAAACCGAAGCACATCTAGAAGATGGAAAACAGCATCCTAGGGGTCTGTAATAACACAAAGTGCAGAACCACCGAGGACAGTGCAGTTGCTGAGACTGGAGGGAAGGAGGTTTGGGATGAGTTAGGAAATGGGTTTCACTTTGAAATCATTGCATTGAATCTGTCCAACAACCCTTGTGAGGCCTGAGCATGGTTCTCACTTATTTTTCACATAAAGAACCTAGCTCTTAGGAATATCGCTTCCCTAGGATTTCATAACTCATCAGTGACAAGGTGGAATTTAAACTCAGGACCAAGCTGGTGTTCTTTCCATTACATCACTCTGCCTTCAAGTGAAAGAGAGTCATTTACTCTTCATGAGCTCAAAGGACAGAAAGAAGTAGAAGTTATAGAGGCAGAAAGGGTCTCAGAGGAGGAGGTACTTCCTAGGAGCTTGTGTGCTGTCCAACAATGGATCTTCGTAGGAGGGATCTGACCAGACACTGGGGATCTTCTGTAGAGGAAGTTGTGGTGGGAAAGATGGCCTCAGACTCTGAAGGCCCCGTCAGCATTCACATCACTCTCTGCTTGTATCCCCAGAACGGTTTCCACCTATGCAGAACTAGTGTGCTCAAAATACTATGAGAGGCATATAGACCAATGGAATAGGATCGACAGTCCAGAAATACGCTATACATCTATGGTCTATTGCTTTTTGACAAGCGTGCCGAAGATAGAGAATGCATGATAGAATTCCCTCCCTTCTCTCTGGCTCGCTTTGGGGAATGAGCCTCCCACTGCCTCATCCCTCATAGCTCTGTCCAAGGTTATCTAAGGCAACGTGGAACAAGTCCATGCGCTCTGATTTGACTCCTGGCTCTGTTCCCCTCTTGGGCAAAGAGTCCTATCTCAAGATGCTGGCTCAGGGATATTGCACAAGCCCTTCTTCAGACCAAACTCAAATCCATTTCACAGATCCATCTGTCCTCGATATGAAACTGATATCCCTTTAGACCTAAGTTCCATATGAGGAGAGAGGTCAAGAGAATGGAATTTTCCTTTCTTCTTGAAGAACGTATCATTTTAGGAGGAAAATCCCCATGCATAGATTGACAGAAGCATGATCATAGCTCATGCAGGTGTGCTATATTACTCACGCTCACATGCACATTAAATTAGCAAGTGCATCTATACAACTTACATTCCACACATGAGCAAACACATACACAAAATCACAGCACATGACACACACATGCGCACATTTCTGCACACCTCAAATCTCCATCTCCCATCTTCTGCACAATCCCAAATATTCAAATACACACACACACTCACAAATGCATACAAGTGCACGCACACACATGGAACAGGCATGTTCATGAGTGTACACACACAACTTCTACTGCCCAGTACTACCATTAGAAAACTAGCCCAGACTGGCTGATTTTTCTTCAGATTTAGAGTCAGAAAGAAACTCCTTCCCTAACCCCCTTTACGCCTGGGAGCAGATGGGAAAACTGCCTGCGCCTATCAGAAGAAATGTGCTCCCGGCTTTCACACAACTCCATCTATAAATAAATGCAACATCAGATTAGTTAGGAGCATGGTTTGGTAATCTCTAGATAAACAATTACTCACATCTCCCAAATTGGAAACCAGGTGATCTGGGCCAGCTGGAAAACTCTGAAAAGGCCTCCCCTTCGCCTTGAAGAAAATGAACTCTGTCTTCAAATACCCTTTAGCAGAAAGCGGGAGATAAGGAGCAAATGAAAGGCTACTAATCTCTCCTTTCTTTCATAAGAACAATGTCTTTTTCTTTCTATTTTTTACTTTTTCATTCCACAGCAACTGTTAATGGAATTTTAAACCAGTCTAAAAGCTCATACAAAGGGAGATAAATGAAATTGTAGCCCCAGAGATTCCAGCCTTAAGACAAGGTTTTCCCTTCCCCTCAAGACTCAGTTTCCCCACCCATGGAATAAAATGGACTCCATATTATACATTTCTTTTGGCTCCATTCTATGTCTAATATCCTATGCAAGCCTGTTTCATTTCGCAATAAATACCAGACTGACCTGGATTCAAATTCTAGCTATAGCTTATTTCAATAAACTCCAGATTTCTCTTCTGTGAAAGGAGAACTAACACACCCACCTCATAGGATTATTGGAAAATTCAGGACATAATGATTGTGAAAATGCTCTGTGAAACATCAGGAATCTAAAATTACTAGCTGTTTGTTGACTTGGAGAAGTATTGAGGCAAATCTTTTTTTTTTTATACTCACCCAAGGACATGCTTTACTGATTTGAGAGAGAGGAGGTGAGGGTGGAGGGAGGGGGAGAAGAGGGAAAGGAAGGCGGGGTGAGAAGGGAGAGGGAGGGAGAAAGAGAGAGAGAGAAACATTGATTGGCTGCCTCCCACATGTGCTTCAACCTGGGACTGAATCTGCAACTTAGTCATGTGCCCGACCTGGAATCAAACCTGTAACTCTTTGGTATATGGCAGGGCGGGGAACATCATGCCCCACAGGCCACGAAAGGCCAGCAAAATCATTTGGTCTAGCCCTGCCAAGGCAGTAGGGGTGAATTAATTAAATATTTGACCAAATACAGCAGGCTAATGTTTAAGTTGATGATTTTGTATGGCCCTCAAATGATGTTATAAATATCCAAATGGCCCGTGGCAGAGAAAGGTTCCCCACTTCTGGTGTCCGGGATGATGCTCCAACCTTCTGAGACACACCAGCGGGGCCAGGTGAATACTAATTTACATTTGAAAATTGTGGAAAATAAACATATGCAAAATGCAGTATGTGGCACAGAAAAAAAGCGCTTAATTATGTGACTTCTATTACAGCAGGATTGGGGTCTTACTATAAAGCTAATGTCACACACACAGCATTCTTAGGACCTCTTCATCTGTTGTAGCAGTCTTACGCTATATCTGCATGTACACCATAAGCTCTCTAAGGGCATTGGGTTGGAAGGACTAGGCTTTTTATTGCAAGTCAGTGCAATACACTAAACTAGGGGTCATGAGGTCAGAGATATAGTCCTGACTTGGCACCTACAAGCTGGATAATTCCAGGGAGTCATCATTAGGACTTCCAGGTTCTCATTTTTCTAATTTATGCAATATCGGCACTATTAATCCATTAATGTTCCACTTCATCGGGCAATTTGTGAGGATCAAGTGGGATAACCTATGTGAAAGCACTTTGAAAAGTATTCAGTTATTAATCAGGTCTTTGTCTGGATCAGCAGATATTGCCTAAGTAGATACTTGGCCAAGGGGTTTGGCTAGTTGTTTGAAATCTCTCAACCATGACCTCTTGGTCAATGGATCATCTAGACCAGGGGTTGGCAAGCTTTTCCTGTAAAAGGCCAGATAATAAATATTTTACACTTACTCACCTCAATACCTCTCAGTGGAAAGGGAGAGGTGGCTGTTGTCATGGTTACTCAATCCTGCTGTGGTAGCACGAAAGAAGCCATAGAAAACATAGGAAATGAATGGGAGTAGCTGTGCGACAACATCACTTAAAAAGTAGGAGGTAACACTTCTGGCCAAGGTGAGAGGATATAGGCCTGATTTTCCCTGCTCCTCCCCACTAAGCTCAACTATAAACCCTGAAAATGACACGAGACAAGCAGAGGAGAGCCCTGACCCTGACAGGTAGCGAGAAGGAGGCAAGCAGATTCGGGACCCCAGGATTATAGGAACAGAACTGTGGTTGGGCATCTTGTAACCCCTCTCAATGGAAGAAGACCACTCAGACATAATGTGTTTTGACTGTTGGCCTAATAGCAGAAGGCATCTCACATACATTCATTCCTCCACCAGATCAACCAGCAGGGGCTCTGACAATATCAAGTTAGACTAACCCTCTTTTTGGGCCAGGGACTCCCATTTTCTGCTGAAAGATAGTAAGAAGCTGGCAGAACTGACAGAGAAAACTCAGATCTAGAAAGCCATCCAGAAAGCCTCTTGGCACCCACGGGCTTGAGACTCTAACTCACCTTCCCAGAGACACCAGGGCAACCAAGGGCACCAGTAGGAAAGTCTCATACAGCCCTCCCTCACCAGGAGCTACTCAGCAGCCCCTCCCCAGTGCTGAGGAAACACCTGCCACCCCATTAGGCAGCATCAGGGACCCAATGGGACCTCTGGTAGCACCAGGGAAACCAGTCAGACCAAAAACAACACTGCAAAGTCTCTAAAATTAAACTTTGCAATCAGAGTCCATAAGAATAGGCCAATACCCACATGCAAAACCAAAACACGGTGATCGCGTGCTAAAATAAATGTTTTAAATAAAACCCAATATCTCACAATTAATAGATATAATGGATACAATTCTAAAAATCACCACCATAACCAAGAACCAAGAAAATCACCACTTGAGTGAGAAAAGACAATCAATTAATGCCAGCACTGATTCGAGCACAATATTGGATAAAGATTTTTAAAGCAGCTATCATAAAAATACTTCAACAGTCAATTATAAATTGCCTTGAAAAAAATTTTTTAAATGTCGGCATAGAAATAGAAGTTATTTAAAAAGAACCAAATGGAAATTAAAAAACTGAGGAATGAAACAACAGAAAAAATGTTAAAACCTTAAAGCATGGGCTTAATAACAGAAGAGTGGGTATGTCAGAGGACAGAATTAACAACTTAAGGATGAACAACAGAATTCGCCCAATCTGCACAACAGAGAGGTAATGGACTAGAAAACAAAAGGAAAGATCTGTGGGACAATAACAAAGATACAACATTCATATATCAGAGTTTTAGAAAGGAAGAAAAGAATGGGGCTAAAACAATATTTAAAAAAATAATGGCTGAAAACTTCATAAACCTGTCAAAAGACACAAACCTATGAATCAACATGGTGAGGTTACTCCAAGTAGGATAAACACCAAAGAAATCCACACCAAAATATATCAAAACTAAAAATTTGAAAACTAAAGTCAAAGAAAACATTTTAAAAGCAGCCAGATAGACATGACACATTACCCTTAGTGGAATTCAAATAAAAGAGAATTTCTCACTTGAAACCATGAGAGATGAAGAATATAGCTAATTCCATATCCAGTGAAACTGCCCTCCAATAATTAAAGGGAAATAAAAACATTCTAAAATAAAATGAAATTAAAATAATTTGTCTCTGGTAGACTTACCCTTGAAGGTAGTTCTTCAAACAGAAAGGAAAAGAGAAAAGAAGGAATGTTGGAGCAACAGGAAGGAAGAAGAAAGAAAAGATCAGAAATTGAGATACATAAATAGGGATACTTTTCTTCATAGTTTTATAAACCATATTTACTGAATGTGATAAACATTTTAACTCCATATGACACTTAGGACAAAGATATTTAAAAGTGAGCAATTAAATCTAATTGGGCTTTCCATATTTCAGTGGCAGTAGTAAAATGATGATAACTAATTGGCAATTTTAAGTCACATATTTATATTTTAATACCCAGAGCAATCACTGTGAAAATTATACAAAAAGATACACTCAAAGACACTACAAATAAGCAATGATGAAATCCTAAAATATTTCAAGTAACTCTCAAGAAGACAAGAAAATCAGAGGAAACAGACAAAACAAACAACTAAATGACAGACTTAAGCTGTATTTTGTTTATAAGAAATGCACTTCAAATTCAATAACATGGTTAGGTTGAAAATAAGTGGAAACAGAAAAGGCATACCATGTACATTTTTAAAAAAATATATTTTATTGATTTTTTTACAGAGAGGAAGGGAGAGAGATAGAGAGTTAGAAACATCGATGAGAGAGAAACATCGATCAGCTGCCTCCTGCACACCCTCCACTGGGGATGTGCCTGCAACCAAGGTACATGCCCTTGACCGGAATCGAACCCGGGACCCCTTAGTCTGCAGGCCGACACTCTATCCACTGTGCCAAACCGGTCAAGGCACCATGTACATTTTTTAAAGCAGGAGTGGTTCTATTAGTATTTGATAAAGTAGATTTCAGGGGGAAAATTACTAGAGACCAATAGTCATATCTATAGATATAAAAGCCTAAGCGACCATTTGACCAGTTGCTATGACACACACTGACCACCAGGGGGCAGACACTCAATGCACAGGATCGGGCTCCCTCCTGCTTGGATTGGGCCTGCGGGAATCTGGCCGAAACTGGCTCACCAACATCCCCCGAGGGGTCCCGGATTGCGAGAGGGTATAGGCAAGGCTGAGAGACTTCACCCATGCATGAATTCATGCACTGGGCCTCTAGTTTTATCATAATGATAAAAGACATAATGATTATAACTGTATACATATCAAAAACAGAGCTCCTAAATGCTTGAAGCAAAAATTGATATAGAGCTGAATGAAAGGAGAAATAGTCAAATCTATAGTTATAGTGGGAGACTCCAAACCCCTAGTAGAGACTCCAACACCCCAGCAACTAGTAGAATTACTAGGTTGAAAATCAGCAGGGATATAGAAGATTTTTAAAAAAATATATTTTATTGATTTTTTACAGAGAGGAAGGGAGAGGGATAGAGAGTTAGAAACATGGATGAGAGAGAAACATCAATCAGTTGCCTCCTGCACATCTCCTACTGGGGATGTTCCTGCAACCCAGGTACATGCCCTTGACCGGAATCGAACCCGGGACCTTTCAGTCCGCAGGCCAATGCTCTATCCACTGAGCCAAACTGGTTTCGGCAAGAATATAGAAGATTTAAACAACACAATCAACCAGTAGGATCTAAGTGACATATGTAGAACACTTCACCCAACCACAGCAGGATACACATTTTTTTTCAAGGGACAATGGAACATTCACAAAGATGCCACACCTAGATGATAAAGCAAAACTTAACAAATTTAAAAGAATTTGAGCCATACAACATGTGTTCGCTGACCATAATGGTACCTAATTAGAAATCAGTTGTACAAGGGCAATAGGAAAATCTCTAAACATGTAGAAATTAAACAATATACATCTAAATAATCCATGGTCCAATAAAGATGTCTCAAAGTCTATTAAAAATACATTGAACTGGATGAAAATGAAAATAGAACATATCAATATATGTGGATGCAGATGAAATGTTATTAGACAGAAATTAATATCACTAACTGCTTACATTAAAAATGGAATGATCTCTAATCAATAACCTAAATTCTTTTCTCAAAAAAAGAGAAAGAAGAGTAAAATAAGCACAAGGCAAGCAAAAGTAAAAGATTAATAAAGATAAAAGCAGAACTTAATAAAATTAAAAATTAGAAAATCAATGAAACAAAAAGTTATTTCCAAAAAAATCAATAAAATTCATAAACCTCTAGTGTGACTAACAGAGAGAGAGAGAGAGAGAGAGAGAGAGAGAGAGAGAGAGAGAATGAGAGAAGACACAGATCACCAATTTCAGTAATGAAATGGGATATCATTGCAGGCCCTGAAGCCATGAAAAGGATAATAAAGGAATACGGCAAACACCTTTGTGCTCATAAATTAGACAACTTAGAAGAAGTGAACCAATTTCTCAAAAAACACAAACTACCAAGACATATCCAAGATGAAACTAACAATTGGAACAGTCCTACAACCATTAAAGAAGTGGAATTCATAATTAAAAACTCCTGGAAAACAAATATGCAGAATCAGATGATTTCATGGAAGAAGTCTACCAAACCTTTAAATATGAAGTCACATTAATTTTGCATATTGCCTTCCAAAAAACAGAAGAAAAGGGAATGTTTCCCAACTCATTTTACGAGGCCAGTATCACCCTGACCCTAAAACTATACACAAATAGAACAAGAAAAGGTCACAGGCCAACGTCTCTCATGAACACAAACACAAAAATCCTCAACAGAGGCCACATGAACCTTGACCTAAGTCTCACACCATATATAAAAATAACTCAAAATGAATCATGGGCTTAAAGGTAACATGTAAACCTATACAAGTTTTAGAGAAAACATAGGAGAAATCTTTGATATATAAGATGAGGCAAAGAGTTCTTAGTTTTGATAGCAAACACACAGCCCATTAATGGAAAAATTGGTAAATTGGGTTTAATAATAAAAAACCCCACAAACACACAACCCCCCTTTGCTGTGTGAAATCCCATGTGAGGAAGATAACAATATAAGATACCGAGTGGGAGAAAATGCCCTGGTGTGTCTCAGTCCAATTCCCGGGTCAGGGCATAAGCACAGGTTGCAGGCTCAATCCCCAGTAGGGGGTGTATAGGAGGCAGCCGATCAATGTTTCACTCTCACTTCGATGTTTGACTCTCTTTCTCTTCCTCCCTCTCTCTCTAAAAATCAATAAAAAAACGTTTTAAAAAAATCTCTTTCAACCGAAGGACTTGTATGTATGCATATAAGCATAACCAATGGACATAAGACACTGGGGGGTAGGGGAAGCCAGGGGATTGTCAAGGGCGGGAAAAAAAGGAGACATATGTAATACTCTTTGTAATACTTTAAGCAATAAAACAATAAAAAAATCTCTTTAACAGAGTTGGAGAAAATATTTGTAAGCCATATTGACAAAGTACAAGTAAGTAGAATATAGAAAGAACTCTCAAAACCAGACAGTAAAGTCAATCTAATTAGAAAATGGGCAAGTACATGAACAGACACTTCACTAAAGAGAATATGCGGATGGGAAATAAGCATATGAATAGGTCTTCACTATCATCACTCAGCAAGAAATATAAAGCCACAATGAGCTACCATTGCCCACCTATCAGAACAACACCAAATGCTATGCAGAAAAACTGGGTCACTGCTACATTGCTGGTGGGAATGACAATGGTACAGCCACTCTGAAAAAAAATTTACACTTTTTGTAAAATGAAAGAATCAATTACCATACTATCCAGCAATTTTACTCTTGCCCATTTATACCAGAAAAAAAGAAAATTTCTCCTCACATTAAAACCTGTACATGATTTATAGAAACTTTATTTGTAATACCAAAAATGTGGAATCATTTCAGATTTCTTTCAACAGTGAATGGGTAAACAACTGTGGTATACACCTACCATGGACTACTACTACTCAGCAAACAAACAAACAAACAGCCCCCCTCCCCCAAACCAAAAAAACAATAAACCATTGATTTAGGAAATAAATTGGATAAATTTCCAAGCAATTCATCCTGAAGAAAAACAATTTTTTTTTAAAGCCAATCCCAAAAGGTTACATTCAGTATGATTCCATTTATATGACATTTTGACATGACAATATTTTAGAAATGAAGGCTAGATGAGTGGTTCGCAGTGGTTGGGGCCACAAGACGGGAAGGCAGGTGGATGTGGTCATAGAGGGGACATATGAGAGATCCTTGTGTTGGAGCTGTTCATTATGTTGACACCTGTGGTGGTCGAATCACAAGCCTCCACAGGCGATGGATCTGTATCGCACCTAATAAACACACAGGAGTGAGCACAAGCAGCTGAAACAAATCTGAATAAGATCAGTGCATCGTCTTGATGTCAAGTCCTGGTTAGGAAATTATACTATAGTTTTGCAAAAAGGAATCATTAAGCAAAATGGCAAACCATACAAGGTTTGTTCTGTTATTTTTTTACAACTGCATGTGATTCTACAAACTAGCTCAAGAAACATTACAATTTTTTTTTAAAGAAGAAAAAAATCTCAAGTGGTGGGCTGGCTGCAGTTGGTCTGTGAGCCATCGTTTGTTGGCCCCTGGTCTAGAACATTCTCAACACTGTAAGCACATTAAAAATCACCTGGGGAGATCTCAGACTCAAGGTGGCTGGGTTGTACCCTAGAGATTTTGATTTGTTTGGTCTGGAGCCCAGGCATGCATGTTTTCCCAAGGCTCCCAGTTGATTCTGGTATATACTCGGATTGAAGAAGCACCGATCACTTGTACACAGAATGTCCATCATTTTTGTCTTCTTTTATCTCACATTTAATCAGACACCAAAACCTAGAAATATATCCACAGACAACTTTTAAACATTTCCCTTCCCTTCTATCAAGAACATCAGGGCCATAATTCTGACCTTTATTACCCATCATCTGAACAACAACAACAAAAAACAGACTCCAGGCTGCTTGGCTCATCTCTTGTACTTTCTTCCCCTAGAAAACCAACACTAATGGTATTTCTGAACTGCACATCTGATTGCGGCATTCTTTTGAATAAAATCCTTTGTAAATTCCACTTTGAAAGAGTACATCTCTGCTCTTACATTTGGCATGTGTCGCCTAGCACCCACCTAATGCTCCATCCTCATCTCCACCAGACACACCCGTGTCCCACGCATGCAGCCCTTCACTTCCCACTATTCCCTGGACACTCCTGGATGTCTCACAGCTTCATACCTCTACACAATGCTAGATCTGAAAGCATCTTCTTAAACCTTCACAATTCCTACTGTTCTTTCCAGACTCAACCCTCTCCACAGAACCTCGAGCAGGAGGCTCTTCACTTCTCGGTGCTGCTCTCCACAGCTTTTAGCTCATACCTCCTTTCTGTGTCCATCCCCACGCTCCATCACATGTTTGTAAGGTCAGTCACCAGGTCATGTTCAGCTCTATACACTGGATGTCTAGTACAGAACTGGATAGTCTATCATGAATAGTTTAAAAACTATTCATTTTTTAAATGCTGAGGTGATTGAAATACATGTCTGGGCTCAAGGTGTCTGTTAGAACCCTAATCCTAGTCCTCACCCTTGACTCTTGATATAAATATTACCCTTCAGGAAGCCTTTCTGAGGCCCATGTTTGAGGTATGAGGCCCTCAATTATTTCCCCAATAGTACCGTGGGGTTTTTTATTATATGGAATTTTTTGGAGGTGACAATAGTCTACATGAACATATAGGTTATATGTGTGGATTACTAGTTTACAAAATCTGTATATAGAAGTACCAGGCCTTTTCTACTCCAGCTCTCATCACGTTTTCTGCTACAGTTGCTGACTGAGTTGTCTGTGCCTCCTACAGTCAGTAAACTCCGTGAGGTAGGGCTCTGGATCTCTGTTGCTTTAGGCCTAGTGGCTGGTGCACAGTGGGTGCTCAACAAACAGTGGCTGATGATGATTCCTGTCTAGAGCTCTCTTAGCTCACAAATAATCTCTCTCCTTTGCCCCTTATCCTACAATGACAGCTTTTCTGTTCCAACATCGTTTCTTAGCGGCAGAATGTCCTATTTGCAGCCAAATTGTTGAACCATCTGTACCCCCCTGATGTGGGAATATCTTCGTTGCCTAAGTGGTGACGAGGTGACAATACGTGACCGATCTGCTGTGTCGGGACTTGGCTGTGACATCACTCTGCCCGCGAGCCTACAACAGTCAGCAGTTCCAATCGGCTTTAGGACCTGTTTCCACTAATTACACAAACATCCTTGTGCATAGGGAGCAGGAGGATTTGAACTGAGTGTGAGGCATCCCAAGAGGGCAGGCAGCTTTGAAAGATGAGATGTTATCATCTGTGCTATGCAAATTGAGTTTGGGTTGAAATATGGGCTCTGTTTGCCTGACTCGAAAGCACCCGGTGAGAACACCAGTGTTACTGTAAAATATGGTGACGCGCTGGAGCTGACACATTCTGCCGAGGGGCCTCCGACAGACGGTGCAGTGCAGCGAGCTCCCCTTTATTCTTTTATTCAGTGTTTGAGGGAGTTGCCGATCTAATAATAAATTCTTCTTCCCGGGAAGAGGGCACCAGATAAGTACAAAGCAGCATTTTTTATTCAAAAGGGAAAAAAGTCTGTGTGTTGGGAGAGGGATCGCTTTGCATCGTTCAGCTCCTTCCAGAAAAACACACTCATTTATTGTCACAGCGGCAGAGCAGCAGGGACTCCGCATTGTCTGCTTTTCTGAGGGAGGAAAGTGGAGCCGAGGGTTCTGAGATGGAGCCGGGGCAGAGTGTGGAAATGGGCCGTCCCTCCTGGGACCAGTAAAGTTCTGGGGGACAGCACCGTCCAAAAGGGCAAAAGGATGGCCAGCGGACTCCAAGGCCTATGCTGA
The DNA here is from genome assembly GCF_000327345.1 of Myotis davidii. NCBI lineage: Eukaryota > Metazoa > Chordata > Mammalia > Chiroptera > Vespertilionidae > Myotis > Myotis davidii. Next base: position 89,004 of record NW_006294778.1, read on the forward strand.
GTTCATAAAAAAAATGAGGTGAACTTGGTTGGGATACTTAGGAAGTCTAAATGAATGATTTCTAAACATTTAAAAATCAATTATCCCATAAACTTAAAAAATGTATACATGATCATCAGTATGTCTGTCCCTATGCCTCCCTCACTTTCCATGAAGAAAAATATGCTCCATGAGGACAAATACTTATCAACACTGCATGTGAGGCGCCTGAAATAGAGCCTAGTGAGTGCTCAAAAATACTTGTTGAATGAAATAATGAACACATAAATAAATACATGTATATTTGTTTATAAATTATATTCATGTATCCAAGCTAATGTTTATTCATGTAATGAAATATTATGCAGATTTTAATGCCTACTGGATGAAGGAAAATCTTAAAGAAAGAGATACAAACAAATATGCATAGCAGTTCTAGCGATTCCCCGCCACCACCACCGCCCTCCCCCCCAAATATTACTTTCTTTAGACTGGATATAAAATTATTTTTAAACTTCAGGGTGAATATGAATCACCAGGGAAACTTAAAAAATGGATATTTTTCATCCTCTTTCTTCTCCTCAACCTCTACCTTAGATTAATAGGTCTGGTTAGGCAAGGTTTAAATATTGCATTTTTAACAAGCCCTGGGAAATTATATTGTATACGAAGTTGGATCTATGTTTTGTGAAAGCTGTTGTGGAGAAAGTATCAATTAAGTTGGGCTTAAGTCATTCCAGGCCCTGGTCTCTGGAGTGAGGCAGCACTGCCTTTCACAATGATTCAGTTCTTTGGAGCCTGGCTTTTAAATAGGAACACACACACACACACACACACACACACACACACACACACTCACCACAGTGCTTGGTACCCTGAGGGTCATAGTCAATATCATAGTCAATAACCAACAATACACAGCGGAATCTAAACTCACCTATAGCATTGCCTTGGCCAGGGTACTGGAGGCATCTCGGAACCATGGACAGCTCCTGGGAGCCTACCAGCTGCCCAACTTCTCAGAGCCTCCAAAACATTATTCCCTGTTGTCTGCTGCCCCCTACCTAAAGACTGCAGAGCAGTACACCTGTGGGTGGGAGGACATTGCAGTGGCCTCTCAATCCCAGAATCTGCCTATGTTTCTTCTTTAGCACTTCCTGCTCAGGAATGCTCATGGCACTGAGAAACAGTTCTCACCGACATGAAACAATTCATGGCCACACATAATGCCATAAAATGAACCAGGAAATGTGAGGATGAGAGAACAGCACCCCAAGTGGAGAAATGATTAAGAATATGTTGGCAAAACAAGTCCACTGATATATGTTAAATTTTTACTGTCTGCCTGACACTGTAGCGGAAGCAACCAGATTCAGTGCCTTTCCCCCCTTCATTAAAACTTTTTATTTTGTAATAATATTAGACTTACAGAAAAGTTGCTAAAACAGCACAATGTTTATATTTCGAATACTAACAACTTAACTGCAGTTCAATGATCAAAATCAGGAAATTAGCACAACAGAGGGTTAAGTCTGACCAGGTTTCCTTTTCCTGTCCCAGAGTCTAGTCCAGGATCCCACAGTCCACATGCAGTGATTAGCCTTACATCCTTAGGGTCCTTACTCTGTGAGAGTTCCTCATTCTTTCCTGGTGGTTCATGACTTTGATATTTCTGAATGGTACTGGTCAGTTATTTAGTAGAATGTCTCTCAATTTGGGTTTGTCGGATGTTTTCTCATGATCAGTTTGAGGCCAGTGGCATGGCTTAAGTTCTCTCAGTAGGAAAGACATGCATACCTAATTTACTTCTCTCTCTCTCTCTCTCTCTCTCTCTCTCTCTCTCTCTCTCTCTCCATATATATATATATATGTCAGAACCATAAATTCATACTGAGATCTCCAATTCCCATCCAATGCCACTTCATTCTTGCTTTTCTCCTTTCCTTATTTGTAATTTCTTTCTCTGACAAGACACCTGGATTTCATGATCAACAATGTATTCACATGTTTGTGCAACAAGTATTCACATACAGTAGCAGACTATAATGGACACCCAATGAGAATATAGTATTTGTGCACAGGGTTTTTTTCATGTGGGTTTTTTTTTTTTTGGCTTTAACCTTATAGTATCCTATTTTTTAAGGCAACCTGTTTTTACCAAATGTAGAGTATCTCCAATGTCAATGTATGATGTCTGTATGTTTGTGAGTGCATGCTTTATTCCGTACCTTCCATGACTTAAGTGCTTCCACGAGCCCCATTTCCCAAATGTAAACTGAAATTAAGCTGTAGAAACAGCTGTTAATATACCAGATGACTGTGGTAGGTGAGAGGGCAATATGAGTCTCACAGAAGGCGTTCTGTCTCCGATGTCATCTCCTCCCTGCTCTAACCCCTTGGTCGTCCCCAGAGCTGCTCCACAAAGTGCAGGATGAGTCACTTGCCAGCCTTTAACATAAGCAACAACCAAGCCCTCTCTCAGTTCCCAAGTCTGTGCTTCCACAGACCTGTGCTTGCCTCTGCCGGGCATTTATCGCCCCCTATTGTAAACTCTCGTTTCTATTCTGTCCCATTCCCTCCTCCCCCATGCTCCAGTCTTTGAGAACATGGATTTTTATTCCTTTTACCTCTATCTTCATTCCCTCTCTTAGTGCCCAGGAAGGAGTTGACAATCCATCATTGCTTCTTGAATGACTGAATAGACATGAGTCAGATTGGGTAGCTTTGCCTCAACTGTGTCCATAAATCCCTGCAGAAGATCACCCAATGCACTTGATAAGAATGTCCACCTGGACCCTACCTGGATGTCTTAAGGTTCAGTAGTTTGGGGTGAAGCCCAAGAATGTGCATTTCTGCGAGACACTCAGGAATTCTTATGTACTTTCAAGTTTGCTACCCATGTGCATGTTGGCTCCTACAGTCCTGCTGAGAAGCGTTGCGTCAAATGGAGGGATCAGGGAGGCATCTGGAAAGAGGATTTATTTGAACTTTTGAATCTGACCAAACCAAGGAAAGGCCAAGATACCTGGACAACAAAAGGGTTGATGACAACTACTTCATGTCCCCTTCGGTGATCTGGGAGGGTGAAGAGCCTTTCAAAATTTTTATCAGAAGCCCCAGTCCTTCCCTCTGAATATGGATGGCTACTGCTTATATGAAAATGCAGAAAGTGAGTGTGCTACTCATTATAATTACTACTCTAGCCATACTTTTATCATTATTATTATTATTATTCACCAAACATTTGGAACATTTCCTATTGTTAAGCATTCTGTGCACACTGTCTCAATGCATTGATTGACCTTAGACCTAGTTACTTTTGTGATTTCTATATTTCATGAGGACATGCAGGTTTAGAAAGAGTCAGCAACTTTCCCAAATTTGCACAATGACCACTTTCCTTATCTGTAAACTGAGAATAAGATTACCTTTCTTGGAAGGCTGTGATGAGTTTTAAATTATGAGTTACTAGGAAATTTTCTGGATGAAATGCAAAAAAACCAACTGACGGTGCCAACTCTGGGAGCTGGGATGAGACGGGGACTGCACAGTCCTTGTGTATTATTTAGTATTAATACTGCATATATATTCCTTGTAGATTATTTAGTACTTTCTGAAATTTGTGTGAGCTTTCACTGTCAATAAATAAAGTGAAAAATTAAACACAGAAGAGAGTGAGGCAAAGTAGAAATTGGAACAAGCAAAGAGCTGCCACCAGCTGGAGGGACCAAGAGAAGCAGTGGCATCCCAGGGCCCAAACGTTAAAGTCATCAGCCAAAGCTGAAATCAACACATGCCTGTCAGGGGAAGCTGGAGCCACTGAGGAGATTAGGTCCCAAGCAGAGACAAGGTGAAGAATGAAGGAAGACTTAGCGTGAGAGAAAACTTAATACTAAAAAATATGTACCCTGCCCCAACCATCAATAGGAAAAGGCAACTTGCCCACTCCATCGATGCTGGGACATTAGCAGACACAACATAAGCAGAGGCTTAAAGTGTGCCTACACAGTAGACTTCTTCGCTTGCCTTTCTGGAGTTGTAATGGGAAGAATATGCCCTGGTAGCCAACTAGTCCCCGAAGCATAAGAGACATATGGAGTTGAGATCCCCCAGATAAATTGCATAATTTAAGCACAGAGCATAGTTCCCCCAGCTACTGCAGCTCAGAGCAAAGCTACCCCAACAGGTGCACTGGCATTGGAGCCTGAAAGGAGTGCTTACCGTGGTATGCCAGACTTCGGCTATTACATAGCAATAGTTGATGGATACATGAGCTCCCCTTCCTCCTGCCCTTCGGTGTTCCAGCCATGCCTCCCATTGGACACACCCAGCCAGAAGCCAGGTGAGCAGGACCTTGGGAAATACCATCCCGCTGTGGTACAGAGATGAGTAAGGGAAGAGCAAAGAATGAGTCAGGGTATGGGGTAGGGGAGTGGAAAAAGGTACAGGTCCATCAAAGCTTATTGCAGCATTGTGGTGCCTGGCATAAAATAGGTTGTTCAATGAAAAAAAATTATTTTGAAAAAGTCCCTGGATTCTATTTGAAAATAACATCCCTGAGTAGACCTACTGAGAAGCAATGCACTATAATGTGATCATGAGGAGGAGGAGGAGATGATAAAATAGCATTTATTGAGTATTTAATATGCTACAGGCACAGTTTTTTTTTTTTAATATATTTCATTGATCCTCCACAGAGAGGAAGGGAGAGAGATAGAGAATCAGAAACATCGATGGGAGAGAAACATCGATCAGCTGCCTCCCGCACACCCCCCACTGGGGATGTGCCCGCAACCCAGGCACATGCCCCCGACCGGAATCGAACCCGGGACCCCTCAGTCCGCAGCCGACGCTCAATCCACCGAGCCAAACCGGTCCCGGGCACAGTTTTAAGTTCTTTACTTTGATTATTTGAGCCTCAGAACAATCCTATGAGATTGGCACTAATGTATCTATTTTACCAGTAAAAAAAAAAAAAAAATTGAGGCTAAGAGAGGTGACCCAAGTTACATCGCTAGTCAGCGTCACAGGCAGCATTTGAACCCAAACCGTCCGGTTGCAGAGTCCACAGCTTTGACCGCTACAGTGGTGGGAAAAATCCCATGTGTTTGATAGCCGTGATTAAGAGGTGTGAGTAGGGTCATGTGTGTGTCTATGTCAGTGTCTGTGTGCCTTGTGGAGATGAGGGAAGGGGCAGGCCCCTAAAGCTTGATCATAGGTGCTGTGAATTTACAAGCCTTTCTCATCCTGGGGAAGATGGATGGATGGGGAAGAGGTTGGTACTGCATCTTGGCGCCAGGTTGATGAAGCTGAAGCCATCAATCCTCCTTCTGGGAGCCCAGGCTCCTCCTGGTGACAGCGGTGGGAGGGGCACTGTCTCCTGGGCTGTGGACATGACTGACAGGCACCTTCGCTGTTAGCCCTGGCAGTGGGGGACAGAATAAAGCATGTGTGACAAGAGCAGTTCTGTGTTCTCTTCTCAGGGGGAGGAGGAGTGGAGACAACTCAGGCTAGTGCCTGAAGCTCCAAAGGATTATGGGTTTTGGAGAAATAGAGAAACCCTAGACAGTCTCAATCTGGGGTCTTCCTTTTATCAACTATGTGGTCCCAGGGAAATCATTGACTGTCTCTCAACTGAGCCACTGATATGGGTGATTCCCCACCTGAAAACTGGATGATAATAGTATCTCCCTTGGAAGGTGTCAGGAAAATTCAGTAAGAGAAAGTTTATTAAGATAGTAGCTCAGTGCTCAGCCTCTGGTAGTGTTCAATACTTCTTGACGACATGCTCTTTCTTTCCTTAAGATGGTGATAACACTAATAATGGCAGCAAGTGGATTACCTATCACCAGACCCTAAGCACCAGACCCCAAGCTGTACAGTCTACAAGAAACTTAGTTGAAAGGAAAGTCCTCCCACAGGTGTTGTAGGTGGTATAGCCAATGGGCTATGCACATGGACTTTGGCATAAGTCACCTGGATTCTAAGTCTAACCCAACCATCTAAATGCTAAATGGCTGGCAGCAAGCTAGTTAATGTCTTCAAGCCTTAATTTCCTCATCTGTGAAATGGGTGATAATAACCTCGGAGAGTTATGAGAGCTCGCTGAGCTAAGGCACATCACCCCCTGGACACTGTCCCTGGCACACAGTGAACTCTCCATGCATACGATTTACGATTATCAATGGTGTGTTATGTAAGATGCATTGATCAAGGGTGCAGGCTCCAGAACCAAACTTAATTAGCTGAAAACCTGGCTCTGCCAGTTACCGTTGTGTAGTAATCAACCTTAGGCAGTGGCTCAGCCAGCTTGCCCACCTGTGACACTGTGATAACAATGAAATCTTCCTCAGGGAGGTTGCTGTGAAGATGAATTGAGTAGGTACATGCAAAACACTCAGAAGAATGTAAATAAGGATTAAATGAGGATTCAGTAGCCATTACATTGTCTTAATCTCTAAAAAAATGTATCTACTTTGGGGGAAAAGAGCATTTTATCAGGTCATGAGATCACTGCATATATATACACAAGACTCATTCCATCAGGGACATGAAGTAGAGATGATAATCAAACACCAATAAACACCTAGGAGAAGGATTAAAAACAGGCAGGGGTTATTGATTGGGCAGGAAATGAGGTCAGACGGTGGTTTCTAAGGAAGGAGAAAATCATACAAACAATTTTGTCTGTAACACAGAAGAGTTCCTTGAAAATTTATATACACAATAAATATATTATAACTTACATATCATATAATATATAAAATGTATATGCATAATACATATTATAATTACAATATGTAATTTTTACATATATTTATATCTTTATTATATGTTTGTATACATAGATATTGAATATGTAAATATAAAAATGTGGCAAAAAGATACAAGATTCTCTACTTGTAATATCTAGGAAAGTTAACCTAGAGTATAGATATGGAAGCAGTGAGATATTTAGATGTTCATTGAATGAATGAATGAGAATTGCAGGTATTATTCAAAATTGTTAACTGATAATATGTAATCTAAAGAATGTAGAGACCATTGGACTACAGAATTCTTTCCCAATTCTCCTTCAGGAATCAAAACTGTTCTCATCCAAACCTCACCTCCTTTTCCTTTCTCTAGTCCTTCACCCATTTCCACCAACTTGTGAGGGCTCCTCATTCCCCAAACAAAAGCTGCCTTGCTCCTCACTCCTGTCTTTTAGGGATGTTCTTCCTGTTGTCTCTACTAATCTCCAACTCATCCTTCAAACCCAATTTAAATGCCACATCACCTGTGAATTCTTTCCTAACCCTCCCCACTGCCTCTTCCCTCCTTACTTCAGAGTATCTACAAATGTTCATGATAGCTCTGATCACAATGTTGTATAACCCATTTTTGAGTCTGTCTCCCCCTCTCTCTACTTAAGACAGTGCTAAGCACAAAGTGGATGCTTAATTTTTATTTGTAAAAATAAATGAACAAAATAATGGGTGGATGGAAGGATGAATGAATGGATGAATAAATAAGTGAATATTTTCAGTTTCTGGAAGGACTCCTGACCTCTCTCCCCTTCCTTCCCCTTCCCCTCCCTTCTCTTCCCACCGAGACTTCACTCTCCTTTGACTGTCCCTGTCCTTGAAGGTCTGCCTGATTCACTCTCTTACCCTTCTTAACTCTTCTTCCTTTACTCTCTTGTCCTCTCTTTACTTCTTTCTTATACCTTTCTCACCACTCCCAAGCCCTTCTCTCCTAGACTCTATACCTAATCGTCTGACCTACGTGTTGTTTCCCAAATGCCTTTTTGCATCTGAGTCTGACTGATCCCTATGATCTCAAAAGTCTTCTACGATATATATTTGCCTCTTTCCTACTCAACCTTCATAATTTGTGTCTGCCCCCCCCTTCTACCCCCACCCCCACCCCTTCAACAAATCTTCTTGTACAATCAACCTAGACTTTTTAAGAGAGCCATTCAGGAATCAAGCCAAGCTAAAGCAGGACTCCCAAACAGGATGCCCGCCCCTCCCCCACCCCTGCACATCCTTGCTGAATGTTCATTTCCACTTGGTGCCCTTGCAATGCCCCTGGAAAGCTTCCCACTGTTCCTGCTCAGCTTCCACGCCACATGCTGTGACACAGGGGGTCTGTGTCACTCTCACAATTAACTAACTACTGTACTTAGGCTAATCTCAGCCTAATTGATGGCTGCTGGAGCCATCGGTGCTGATAGAGCAGGACCGACCGTTCCTGCTCAGGGAGCTCTGCTTCCTCCAGACTCAACCAGGTCGAACAAGGAGGTGGCACCACCCAGCCTCCCTCAGAGCCTGCGGAATTCTTAGTTCAATCACGAGGGATTGAGTATGAAGATGAATTCGAATTTCCCAGCCTTCGGGGACTCTTGGGAAGTACATGCTGGGGTCCCAGCTCCAGTCCTTCCCCCACCTCATACAGAGGTACCTTCAGGAACCTGCAACATGCAGGGGACCATCAACCAGGCAAATCTGCTGACAATTAGTAAACTGACATTTTACCGGCAAAAATGTTTCCAACTTTTCTATTCATTTCCTTCAAGGATTAAGGTAACATAAGCACACAGTTTAAAAGCATATGTAAAATTAAAATTTCCCATTAATAAAATATTACACGCTGATCAGAGATTTAGCAAATACCAAGGACTGAAAGAAAACACCCCATAAAGGCCACCTCTAAAACAATCTTGACACATTTCCCTCCAGTCTTTTTCTACGCAGCCATTTTCATTCTCAATGTTTGCATAGTTTCTATCATTCTGCATATGCAATTGTGAATCTTGATTTTTTAAAAATGATTATTTCCTAAGTTATTCTTTGCCTGTGATGGGTATCGACCTACATCTTGAATATACATCACAAGCTCATAGTGAACATTTACTATGGCCCCTAGTACCTATTACCATGGTATATATTGTTTTCAAACTTGAATCCACAGGCCAATCCTGTAAGGAGCCGGGACACCCACTGCTTCCCAGCCTTCCTCTGTCACTGCTGCAAACCCTGAGATGATTAAACTGCTCGCTCTCATGCCTTTCATCACCTTCGATTTGCCAACCACCTTCCCGGGTCCTCACCAACCATTCTTCTGGACACAGCACATGCTCTGCTACTTCCAGTCCACGCAGCCCAGTGCAGAGTAGATTCCTTCTGAACTCTGTGGCACTGTTCAGAGAGGGGTGGTGAACTGATGTTTATTTGACCTTGAACCTCCCATTCCTGCCACAGTATCTGGCATAGAAAAGGCACATGAATTCTGTACCTGAGTTTTGTCAGCTTATGTTCCTCAAATACACTAAGGGGGAGGGAAGTCCCATCTCAGCATCAAGTTTTGAGAATAAAATATAATTTAAGAAGGCAAAGGTGTCCTGCAGGTTGAAGTGTGCAATGTGCAGGGAAGGAAACAGTATTGTCCTCATTACCACGTATAATGAATGGTTAACTTTACGTGTCAACTTGACTGGATCACGGGTATCTGGACATTTGGTCAAAGATTACTGTGGGTGTGTCTGTGAGGATGTTTGTGGATGAGATTAACATCTGAATCAGTAGACTGCCCAGTGTGAGTGGGCCCCATCCCATCAGGTGATTCTAATGTGCAGCCAAGGTTGAGAACCACTGTCTGAAAGTATGTTATATCTAGGAGTTAAAATAATGGCATCACGGGAGTGAATGGAAATACAGATGACAGAACATCCAGGAGTTAATGACTGTTGCAGCTAAGGGGTGAGTACACTATCCTCTTCTTGCTATGTTGGTATTTTGAAATTATCCACAATAAAATCTTTATCAAAAGAGAGACTCTAATAAAAGGCTAATATGCAAATAGACCGAATGCTATGATGCTCACTGACCACCAGGGGGCAGACGCTTAATGCAGGAGCTGCCTCCTGGTGGTCAGTGCACTCCCACAGAGGAAGCACCTCTCAGCCAGAAGCCCTGAGCTGGGTGCAAGAGTAGTGGTGGTGGCAGAAGGCTCTCCCGCTGCCTCCGCAGCAGTCAGACATCCCCCGAGGGCTCCTGGACTGCAAGAGGGTGCAGGCCAGGCTGAGAGTCACTCCCCCACCCACCCCAAGTGCACAAATTTCGTGCACCGGGCCTCTAGTATGCATATATAAGCATAGGCCATGGACACAGGCAATAGTGTGGTGAAGGCCTAGGGTGGAGTGGGAATCTGGTGTAGGGGGCAATGAGGGGAATAAAGGGGAGATATCTGTAATACTCTCAACAATAAAGATACGTAAAATAAAGAAAAGTCTTTGCATTTCTTTCTTAATGTTTAAAAGTATTTGAAATAAAGCATCCACTTGAAATGCATTTCTCTCTAGAAACCTGTGCAGAAGGAGCCCTGGACTTACATTGGAAACCAGTGCTTCCAACACAGCTTCAGGCCGCAGCCCCTTCCTGAGATACACGTCTCTGACGCTTATACCCCTGCCCTTACAACCTGTCCTCAAACTTCTACCAAAGCACTTGCCCTTTTCAATGAACTCGCCTTGGTCTGTGGAGGAGAGAAAAGAAACACTCTCCTCCGCAGCCCGTTGTCTGGTGTGATGGGCCTGCAGATTTGACTCTGGGCTCTCCCAGACTCATGAAACCGCTGGTCCCTGGGCTCATCAAGCTCCCTGGGAAACCTGTCCACAGACAGCAGAGATGCAGCGGAAGGTGAGTGGCTTGCCCGACTCTGATCGGGCTCTGATCTGGCTCCTGAGTGTCCTGGAAGAACCAGATATAAACAAACTCAGCCTTGCCTCCAAAGGATATGTGGAGCCTCGACAGAGGAGCATCTGGAATCGATCACAAAAGGCACCCACATGATAAAGGACAGGCCAGACGATCAATGCTGGGTCTGGGCCAAGTCGGCTGCTGGAGCCAGAGGAGAGTTACTCAGTTTCAAGGTCACCTGCCCGAATCAAGAAAGGTTACATGTAATACATTAGGCTCAGTAGCCTGGGTTGATCTCATGAACATATATACTCTTACAGAGGTATTTATGCATTAGTCGAAAGAAGATATCTTCTAAAAGAATTGCTTTTTCAATATAATTTATACTGCTATAAGCTATGTCACCTTTATAGATTTACATAACCTCTTTGTTAAATAGAAATTAAAGTGCTTTGGGTGCAAGCGAGAGAAAGCCATCTTAAAAGCCTAAGGAAGAAAATAATTTGTTGACTCACCGACTCACGTCATTAAAAAGTCTACAAAATTACAGAAGTTAGGCAAGGCCAGATGCTGGCATCCAGTCTAAATCTCTGAGATTCTCTTACTCTCTCCAGTTCTCAGATACGTAGGGTTGGACCGTGTGAAGGGCAGAATTGACTGGGAGTCCTAGAACCACGGTTCACTTCCAATGAAAATAAGTCTTTCCAAAAATCCCAGCAGAAGTCTCCACGGAGGAGCTAATCAGACCAGCTTGAACCATATTTTTTCCCCCCAATATATTTTTATTGACTTCAGAGAGGAAGGGAGAGGTAGAGAGAGATAGAAACATCAATGATGAGAGAGAATCATGGATCGGCTGCCTCTTGAACTCCCCCTATCGGGGATGGAGCCTGCAATCTAAGCATATGCCCTGACTGGGAATGGAACCATGACCTCCTAGTTCATAGGTCGATGTTCAACCACTAAGCCACACTGGCCAAGCTGGACTATATTTCTATATCTCTAAATAAATCACTATGGCAAGGAGAATAGGATACTCTTATAAAAAGAGAGAGAAGAAAGGAGGTACAGTGGTAAAATGGGTGCTTTATAGATCAAAGGACCAGACGTCTGCACTTACTTCCTTTTCTATGTTGTCAGAACCCAATGAGATAACCACTAGGGCAGTGATGGCGAACCTTTTGGACTCGGCGTGTCAGCATTTTGAAAAACCCTAACTTAACTCTGGTGCCGTGTCACATATAGAAATTTTTTTATATTTGAAACCATAGTAAAACAAAGACTTATATTTTTGATATTTATTTTATATATTTAAATGCCATTTAACAAAGAAAAAATCAACCAAAAAAATGAGTTCGCGTGTCACCTCTGACACGCGTGTCATAGGTTCGCCATCACTGCACTATGGCATTGTGCTGGAAAGTAAAAATTCTTACAAAAATTCAAAGATGTCTGGCACTGAACCTGCGGGTAGTAAATGTTAATGTTTTATTTGCTGGTGCCCACAAATAGCTAAGAGATGAATGTGAGATCTTTTCTTGAAATTTCTTCCCACATTGAGTGGTAGAAAGATACAGTTTCTGGAATAAGGAGACCTGAGTTCAAATCTGGGCTCCTCTGTGTTACCAGATATATCATCTAGGACACAGACTATTAGCTCACAGGACTGTCAGGAGGAAAATAGGACACACAGCTAATGGGAGTACTCTGCACCCAGAGAACTGTACACAAACATACGAGGAAACAGTGAGAGCTGTGAAGCCAGGTTACAGTATAAGGAGGAATGGGCAAATGCAAACAGCTGGGAACTGAAATTCTCCCAGTTAGGAAGCAGCATAGCTTTGAGGACTGAAGTGGGAAGGTCGAAGAGACAGAACTCTCTAGGGCAGCGGTTCTCAACCTGTGGGTCGTGACCCCTTTGGCGGTCGAATGACCCTTTCACCGGGGTCGCCTAAGACCATCCTGCATATCAGATATTTACATTACGATTCATAACAGTAGCAACGTGACAGTTATGAAGTAGCAACGAAAATAATTTTATGGTTGGGTCACAACATGAGGAACTGTATTTAAAGGGCCAGAAGGTTGAGAACCACTGCTCTAGGGTGATTCTCGGTCACAGAAGCAGGGCAGCCTGGGACAGGCACTGATGCCAGATGTTAGTGGATGCTTTAAGTGGAGAGAGACCAGCCTGGAGACTTCTCAGACAAGCCAGCTTTTCTTCTCCATCCAACATCACTCTGGTCTCAGCCTTCACTTCGCTCCCCTTGGGAAGAGGGCAAGAATGAGAAGACTCCTACAAAGCCAAGGCTATCTGGAAAACAGAACTTACTGTTAGCACCTCACTATTCAATGGTCAAGGCACCCTGGTAGTCCTGGTCTACCAGACCTGCCTTTAGGGCAGCTGGGACTGGCAGGGAGAGAGAAGTCAGAGAGAGGAATTGGAATGATTTGATGCCTTCTCTTGGATTTAATCTCATCCGGTCAGCCCTGCCAGATGGAAAGAAAGAGCATCCCTGCTTTTGGCCACACCCCACTTAATGCATTGACTCCATTAAAATACTTTATTCTTATTCTCTAAACATCAATAGTGTTGCTCAGTGCTATGCTACTAAAAGCCATTGAGCTCCTGCTCTGTGCCAGGTCCTGTGCTAGGATCAGGGGTGTGAAGAGGAGTAAGACGAGGTTCCTGACCTCCCCAGGAGCCAAGCAGGTGAGTGCAGTACAGCAAGAGGAAGCCACAGCAGGGGAAGCCCAGGGGAAGCGGAGGAACATGGGCGTGGTGGCAAACCCAGCCCAATGAGGCATTTTGAGGATGCTCCCTTACTGAGGCGATCACAGAGCAGAGCTGGCATTACCCAGGCAAAGCCGTTTGAGAAGGCCACGATGTGGCAAAGGCAGAATATGTGTAGAGATTATTAAAAGATTTGTTTTGCCAGAGGGCAAAGTGTGAAGTGGAAATTCGGCTGTCGAGGAGGCAATATCTTGAGGGCATGCTGTGCATGCCAAGGGGCATGGACCTTATTCTGCAGTTGTTAGGGAGCCGCTGAAGGATTTAAGTGAAGTGTCAGGATCTTATTTTTATTTCAGAAATATCTCTTATGGTGCCTGCACGGAGGACCTATTGGAGGTGAGCCTGGGTATAGGAGATAGAAAGCTAGAGCCATAATTCAGGTGAAAGATAATGAGGTTTTGAATCAAGACAGAGCCCTGATAGGAATGGGAGATGAGAATTAATTAAAAGATACATGTAAGGTGAAATTGGCCAGATGGGCAACTGATTGAATGTAGACAGAGGGAGATGACAGAATCAAAACCAACTCCTAGGTTTCTGATGCAAGGGACTGGTGGTTCCAGTCCATGAGTTAGTGAGCATGGGAGGGGCAGGTTTAATGGGGACCAGGGTACGTTTGATTTGGGACATTTTGAAATAGTGATGTTCATGGCACATTAAAATGGAGAGATCTGTGAAGTAGGTGAGGAAGATATAAAGACGAGTGTCGTCAGACAAGAGGCGGTAGTTAAAAACTACAAAGCATGTGCGCCTGCCCAAGGATACTTTAAAGACGGATAAAGGAGGTAGCTGTATATGCCAAGAATCTGCGGGGAAGGAAGAGAAGGTAGAGCAGATAAAAGATTCCAAGGGAAGGATGGTCAGGAAAGGAAAGAAGACAGGAGCTTCAAGATGGAAGGAAGTGAGGCATCAGGTGAGAGAAGGACTCAGCAGATCCTCTGGGTGTGGTAGTGAGGAAGTCACAGAGGAGAGTGATTGCAATTGAGCATGATCCGTTTGGGGGGAGCCAATTAATAGCATCTCTATCTTCCCAGCCTGCGGGCAGAACCAAAGTGAGAAATTAAGACACAAAAGATCCATCCAGTGGAAAGCAAAATGTGGCTTAGAAGTGTGTCAAATGGGCTTGCTAGTTCCTCCTCTCCCTGGAGCTGAGCTCCTCCCCTTCCTAGTGTAGTTTTCTTGGTTGCAGAGTTGATTATGCTGAGGAAGCTTACTGCAGGGATGGACAGATAAGCCTGGAAGAAGGGGAAGAAAGGGTTGAGCAAGCAGCTTCACCTTTCCCCGATATCATCAGGCAGATGAGTTTATCCATCCATAGAGAGGTGGAGAGAACTGTGAAGTTGCTTTTCAGTAAAACTCCATCCTGAGAAGGAAAGATAAAATGAGAGGAGAAACGAAGAGGCTACTAATGCAGATACCTTTTCCTGGGGACCCGCTGGGAAGGGCAGGGGAGAGCCTGGAGAGAGATTTGAATGACCGAGTCCCGTGGATGTCTTCCACACCAGACCCGTTGATGTTGTCTTCCTGGTGGGCCCTGCCTCAAGGCTGACTCCTTGATTTCATGAAACAATACCTCCCTGATACCAGAGAGAAGTTGCATTGTCCCAACTGAGCTGAACTGGCAAAGGTGGTCCTTCTGCCTCAAACACTGTGTTCTATGGTGGCAGGAAGAGCACCGAGCGTGGAGTGAGATTATCCCGACTCCAACACCAGCTCCTTCACTTACTTCCTGTATCACCTGAGTCCATCTTCCATTACTCTGAGCTCAAATCTCCCATCTCTGAAATGGAAATGACTGGCCATCTCTCGTAGAGTGGTTTCTAAGATCAAGTCCAATGAGATCAGATCAGATTAGGTTAATGTCAAGAGGAGAATGGAAATGAGACCTCAGCACATAGCTCAGGTGCTCAAGAAATGCTTATTGATTCCAAATCCATTTACTGGCAACAATGCTCTTTTATAAAAGGGTCTAAGAATGACAGTCTAGCACAATTAGATAAGACAGTTAGTATACTGCTGTCCCTCTGGGAAGATTCCCTTTTCGTTTACAGAGAAGAAATACCAGACCAGGAGTCAGGCTGACTGCTCCGAGCACAGCAGTGCCTTGTCTGTATCATTCTTTTCTAGAAAATTTTGTCTCATTACCTAGACATGATATAACCCAAGGGATTATATTAACATTGCCCCAAATTTACAAGAGACCTGATATGTAATGTAGGTGCTGATATATGTTTAACAAGTCTCCTGGTTAATTGGGGATAAAATTCAATATGTTGTATTTGTTTATATCCTCTTTCCCTTAACAAAATCTTTTTTTTCTAATCCAATTACAAGGCAGCTTAGTGGTTAAGAACACACAGCCCAGCCACCAGAGTGTGAATCCTGGCTTCTCCACTGACAAGTTGTGGAACCTAAATTGTGGGATTAAGCCTTTTATGCCTCGGTTTCATTTGTAAAATGGAGGATAATATAACTGCCAATCTTACAGTGTTATTGGGTTAAATGAATAAATATTATATATATACATATATAAATATTCATATTTATATTCATATATATAATATATATATTGCTTAGAATAGGGCTCATAGGAAAGCTATGTAATATTAGTTGTATATCTTAGCTAGAGACAAGGGACTTCTCTAGACTCTGGGGGAATTTCATCTAGTGGTAAGAAAGGAGATTCAAATGCTGAGACTCTAATCCTAGCTCTGGCCCTCATCATCCATTTAATTTCAGGGAAGTAATAAAACTCTGTTAGCCTCAATGTCCTCATCTGTGATATATATAAAAGCAATAATATGCACCTCAAAGGGTTATTGTAGGGGTTTAACATGATGATTTTGTAAGTCTTCCTATCACACAGAAGAGATGCAATGATTTCCTTTTTCTTCTATTATGAACCAGCCCACGTATTTTTTCCCCCTATGTCCTGAGTAAAAATGTGAACCCAACAAGAAAGAACACTTGGGGGAATTTTGTCAAAGAGGTTTCAAAGATGAAAAACTGAACGAGAATTGACTTTGAATTTGTCTTTAAAGCCCAGTGAACAGATTTAGTCATGATTTTTCCAGACACTAATTTGCCTAAGCTGATTTGAAAATTGTGTAAAACATCTTCTATGTTGACCCTAAACTTGAATCGTGGGCACATCCATCCCAGAACCCTTTCATGTAGATAAATGGTGCTGATGTTGCACCAACTGTGACAACTCACCTTGACTATGGCCTTTGGATTCCTGTACAAAGTGCTTTTGAAGCCCCATAGTGTCTATGCATCTGACCTGAGGAGGTGGCCATTTGAAGATGACTTTGAAATTCATTTGGCTGCCCTTCCAAGACACTCAAACTGTCCCCTTACAGACTCACCTTATGCAAACATCCATTTACAAACACTTCTTTTGAAATTTACCCATCTGGGCAATCAATTTCTCATTGGAAAATGCAGAGTTTAGATTATTAGAGATTCTTAATGAAATATATATGAGATGAAGGAAGGGTGTGGAGTTGTCAATATTTTCAGGACAGGAAAGCTTTCTTCCAACTGTAAGGCTTCCTGGGGAATCTGATGGTTACTTTCCTACAGGCGGGAAAGAAGAGGAAAATGGTGTACCCCTACCCCCCGCCACCCCCAATCACCATCATTAGTGAGGAGCACAGCAACATGTAAAGAGAGCTGTCTTTTATAGTTGTCTGAACAGCATAGGTTAAGGGAAAATGTTGAGAAGTATTGGGTTGCACACTCTCAGGAGTGAGGCAATTGACAAAGCACAAGTTTACATGCTTGACAGGTAATATTCACACCCCAAATCTATCTTTTATTAGTGAGAATGAAAGATTGTTCCAGTTGGCTTAGCCTTGATTTCTCCATTCATAAAATGGGAATGAATAATAACTATGTTACAGAAGAGTAAGTGGGAGATTGAATGTCAATCATGAGCAGAATAACACAGAATAAAGTGCTCAAAATATTAGATTCCATTTCTTTAACATTCTAAACCTATGACTCAATGAGCAGAGATTACAGCCTTGCATATTTCACTCCATGTTAGGAAGGAGTTCCTGACATTGGGGTTTCCCAGCAATGGAATGGACTGCTTCATAGGACCCAGAGGACCCCCTCCCCCAACTTCTGTTGTTTCCTGCCATTCCTGGGAAATATTCAAATCTAGACTGAATACTCTGCTTGTGTGGCCATTTTAAACGACAGTGAGCAAGGAAGTTGGATTAAATGCCACTTAAATTCAAATACATGAACAGTCACTTGTAATTTTAAAATTCCTTAACGGATAGACTAGATGCTGCTGAAGACATCACAGGAGTTTATAGTGAGAAACCCTGTGACCCAGAGACAGAGGAAGATGGGGAGAAAGTTCTACTGAAATCACTTAACCTCAAGGGCATCCACCTCCTTGAGGCGCCATCAAATTAGTTGCTTTAATGTGTAAAGATGGAGGTTACACAGTGTCACCACTCTCAACAGAAAAAAGTATTTAAAAAAAAAATGGTTTCCCGTGTCCATGACCCCAAAACAAGGATCTTGACTTCTTGTTCTCTGTCGATGGACTTGAACTAACATCAGTATTTATTAGCGGGAGGGAGAATAATCCAGAGTGTTGGGGTTGCTGTTGTGTCTCTTACTTAGAGAGAAAGCAAGGCTTCATGATGAAATGCTAAGCTTGAGCCCCATCCCTGCCTCTCACAGCTATGTGTCTTGGGCTAATCACGAAATGTCCCTGAGATTTTAATTTCCTTATCTCCAAAGTGCAGATGAACTTTTAAACACCTGGGAGAGCTGTCATAATTGAGATCTGATGTTCAAATGCGTTTCCTTGCAAAATGGCACAGCCACTGTGAATGAATGTTTGTGGTTCCTTAGAAAACTAAACATACTTGTTCCATATGATCCAGCGATCACACTCCTTGGTATTTACCCAGAGTAGAAAACTTGCGTCTATACAAAAACCTCTCACACAGGGGTATTTACAGCAGCTTCATTCATAATTGCCAAAATCTTGGAAGCAGCCAAAGTGTCCTTCAATCAATGAATGGATAAATAAACTATGGGACATCTAGAAAATGAAATGTTAGTGAATACAAAAAAGAAACAAGCTATCCAGCTGTGAAAAGACATGGAGGAAACTTAAATGCACATTACTAAGCGAACGAAGGCAATACGGGATGATTCCAACTATATGAGATCCTGAAAAAGGCAAAACTATGGAGACAGTAAAAAGATTTGTGATAGCCAAGGATTGGGAGGGGAGGAAGGGGTGAATAGAGGAAGCACAGAGGATTTTTAGGGTGGTGAAAATATTCTGTACGATACTATAATGATGGACACATGTCATTACACATTTGTCCAAACCCATAGAGTGTACAACACCACTCTATGGTGAAGCGAAAGGCAAACTATGGACTTTGAGTAATTTTGATGTTAATGTAGGTTCATCAGTTGCAACAAACGTACCCCTCTGGTGGGGATATTAATCATGGGAAGCTATGCATGTATTAGCTATGCATGGAATATATGGGAAATATCTGTTCCTTCCTCTTAATTTTGCTGTGAACATAAAACTGCCCCCCCCCCCAAGTCTTTAAAAAATATGTTCCTTGAATTGCTCCTAGTTCTGCCAATGAAAGAGGTGTTAAGAAACCAGATAGACAAAACCTGGGGCCTCTTACTCTACAGTAGCGGTTATCAACCTGTGGATCGGTCAAACGACCCTTTCACACGGGTCGCCTAAGACCATTGAAAAACACATATATAATTACATATTATTTTTGTGATTAATCACTATGCTTTAATTATGTTCAATTTGTAACAATGAAAATATATCCTGCATATCAGATATTTACATTATGATTCATAACAGTAGCAACATTACAGTTATGAAGTAGCAACGAAAATAATTTTATGGTTGGGGGTCACCACAACATGAGGAACTGTATTAAAGGGTCGCGGCATTAGGAAGGTTGAGAACCACTGCTCTATAGTGTCCAAAGTAGCTTCGTATTGGCTTAGGATTTCTTTTCAAGAAAGAACTCAAAGATTTTATAAGTTTGATCTCATTCATTTATTCATTCACATACTCATGTTTACTCTGCCCTGCTGCATGCCAGGTACTTTCCTAGGCCCTGGTGATATTACAGGAACTTGGACAAAGTCCTGGCAGTCACAGGGCCACATTCTGATGGTATAGTGCTCACAAGATGGTGAAGGACATAGAAGGGAACATGGTTATTATTTTACTAGAGAATTGGCTCTAAGAAAACCAGTAAGTCTGGCTGCTATTTGGAGAGCATGTGAAAATCTGTGTGTGGAAGCCAAATCTCTGTCAGGTTCCTCAAGAAGCTGTGCCCACCTGGCCAAATACACGTTTGCTCTTGGGGAAGAGGATTATCAAAAGCAAGCCAGGCGCCAGTGGACTGGTCCCAGCATCCTTCCCTCGGCTGGGCACCAGGTTACTTGACAAACATCCTCTTTGAAATTTGCAAACTTCCCCCATTGTCCACTCTTTAATTGTATCGGTACTTCAAAGGCTGTCCATGGATTGCCTCGGGGCAGTTTTTCCTAAGTTTAGGTCATTTCCATACTACTTGCAAGATTTTTTTTTCTCCTTTTTGCCATATCCATATACAGGCAGTCCTCAGGTTACGTCGGACTCAGCGTACATCATTTTGTGGTTATGTTGCCATCTACCATTTATTTATAAAAAAAAAAGTTCCATCTTTTTGATGTATGTACATATGTGCTTCATGTTTTTTATTATTTATTTACCACAAGGAAAGGTCAGGAATTGTTATCTTTCTTTAAAAAATTTTTTTTCTGTTTCACTTCATTCATTACTGCTGTGTATGTGCTGCATGTGAGTGACGTAGGTGCTTATGTAGGTGGGTTCTGACTTACAGTGAAAATTGTGTTACAACACGCTATAGGAACGGATCTCTGATGTAACCTGAGGACCTACTGTATATACCTCCATTTTATTATGTACTCAATATGTAGGTTTAAATCTATTCACATTTTACTCAAACAAATTTACTTCAACAGGACTATCTAGTACATAAAAACCTGGAACCACTTTCCACAAACCAGAAGGTATAAATAGGGAATACATGCTAGATAGTGGAAATAAGGTTATTAAACCCTAAAGTGCTTCCTGCTAAGGATTCTGAGCCCGAGAACTGCTCTCCCCATTTATTTAAATGTACTATAGCCAGGGTTGGAGCACTGCTGTAGATATGCTGATACCATACTGGGCCTTTCTGGTTGCCTTGATCAGAAACATGGGAAGTGAAAAAGGACTGCCTTGGTATGTTGCTCAAGGTTATTTGAGTCCATGGCTACACACACCTGCATGCATCTCAAGTACATCACTCAAGTCCCACCGGCACCCAGTGCCCGCTTTGGGAAAGCCATTTCTAGGGAGCAGGCCTTTCATAGACCTCTCAGTAGGCTCTGCGAAGCCCCGGCTCTAGGAGACAAGCCCTGTATATGCCTCCTCATGAGCATACATGCTCAGTCTATGAGCTGGGGGTCAGGGGGGTAGGGGGTCCCTGTGTCCCAGCAAACCACATGCGTCCCTTACAAGAGGTGTTCTTAGATTCTGCCAGTCAGAGGATTCGAGGATCCTGCATGGCAGGAGGGAAAAGAGACCTGCTTTTCTCCATCTGCCTGCAGTTTCTGTCATTTTGCCCCAGCCAGGGCCTGCCGCGGGCACTGGCTCCACTCTCTGGATTCTTTATGCACTCCCAGGAGCTGCCTTGTCACAGCCCTCAAGGATGCCCTTGGCAGCTTGCCAGTGCCCTCCGCCAGGCTGTACATCTGCATCCCATCTCCATGGGGTCCTCTGACCTTGTGAACCACCGCCATCCCCTGGCAGTGCTCTCTCCTTAGGGGTCTGCACCCAGCTCCTCAGAGCCCCTATTCCAAGTTCTTAGGTTCCAGTGACCCCAGCCTCCTCGTGTTCCTGCGCCCCACTGTGGTGGCTGCTTCCTACAGTTGCTGTCTCTGTAGCACATCAGTGTTCCCTCTGGCTTTCTCACTTCTCCAACATCTGTTTCACCAAGTGCTTTGATCCAGTTCTCTTGGTTGAACTATCTAGGGTCATCTCTGTTTCCTTGACTGACAGGCACTGGTTTGCATCTGTCTCACTAGGGGGAGCTCATGAAGAGATCATTATTAAGCACTCAACCAATGTCTTTGGAAGGCTTCCTTTGTAGAAGAAAACAATGCTGCCCTCTCTCTATCACTTCTGATCACCCCTTCCTTACTCTGACTCAGTGTCCCTAAAGGGACAGGGGCTGATCTGATTGGCTAGCACCGAAGACGCTGGCTTTACATCATTCCCGAGTGGTGAGGGTTGCCAGGAGCCATGCATTCTTCTGCATCTCCCCTTCCACTCTGTATTGAGTTAGACACCTTCCAGGATCTAGCCATCTCTCCCCCCCCACCCCAGATCATTGAAAATATGCAAATGCTAAGATTTTGAATCAGAGGAAAATAGGAGTCTCAGGCCTAAGCCCAGTAGCTCAATAGAACCTTTATCATTGGTCTACACATTGGGATTACTGGGTGCTCGGTTGGTCAATGATCACGTGGGACTGTGACATATCGTCCTATTGGTTTTTGCATGTTATCTTTCCTTAGAAACTTGGAGGTTGGTGGTAGGCATTGTATTATTTTCTATTATTGCATATCAATCCACCCCAAAGCCTAGTGGCTTATAACAATGACCATGTATTTGCTCGTAGTTCTGTGGGTTTGCAATCTGGACAGGGCTCCACTGGGATGACTTGTTTGTGTCATCTGGGTTCATTCATGTGTTTGTGTTCAGTTAGTGGATCAGTTGAGGGCTGGCTGGCCCCCGATGCCTGGTGATTGGCGGCAGTGATGCAGGCAAGTGGGCCACATGCCTCTCTCCATCTAGCTAGTGAGTCTGAACGTCTTCCTATGGTGGCTAATCTCTAAAAGCAGGAAGAAAAAGAGAGCAAGCCCTAATGTGAATGTGACTTTCATGCCTTTACTACCATTCCATGGGCCCAAACAAAGCAAGTCACATGGCCATACCCTGAGTCAATGTGGAAAGGACATGCTTTATAAAGCCTTGCATGATTTGGGCCATGCTTGCCTCTCCACTTTTATGTCTAGCTAGCTTTCCCCTCCCCAACCAAATCTCTTTACAGCCTTGTATGTGCCTCAGTCCAACCCTGTCCTATGATCTAGACTTCCTAAACTGATTGCATTTCCCTCCTTCTCTAAGTTATTCTGCATCCCCATCTCTTTGTCCATGCTATCTCCCCAGCCTTGGACTCCTTTTTTTTTTTTTCACCACTACCACTCCTCTTCTGCTTCTCATGACCAACTGCTGGTCATCATTCAGCATCAGATAAAAATTCAACTAGGAGCTTTCTGCCAATCCTGAGACTGCGTGAACTGTTCCTAAGATGTGTTTCCATGGCACCCAGCTCTTGTCCTATTATATGACATATGGAACTCATCTGTTTGCTTATCTGTATCTCCCACCAGACTATGAGCTTTATAAGGATTGAAACCATGCACGTTAGACAAGGAGAGAGTTCCCTTTCTCTGAACACAGCCCATCAAATTTGTTCTCTCTAAAGTTACTGAGGAAAGTGTTATCTAGAATAAAAGAACTTGCACTAAGATGACTTGAGAGTGAGCAACCCCAGGATATTGAGAGGTGGAATTTCCCCATGCTTCCTGCGTTCACTTTTGGTTAGTACGGCCTTTCTGAATTTGAACTGTTCTCCTTAAAAAGCAGTTCACCTATCCTACACAGTTACTCTAACATGCTCCTTGGAGGTGTACTAGGGAAGAGAAGTTTTAACCACTAAGATATAAATTTTCCCCATTTTATAAAAGGGCTGGCTGGGGGAGGGGCCGCGGGAGGTTGGTGGGCTGGGCTCACCCCCCACATCAGGCCCCTTGGCTGGCCGCAGTGTGCGTCATAGCAACCAGTAGTTCCTGTCATTCTGGTCATTCCGGTCGCTTGGCTTTTAATATATATAGATGATACCTACAATGTAGTGAGCACAAATTATGTCATTTAATTCTCCCCCAAATCCTAAGTGGTTATATCACTTTCTCCATTTCCCAAAGCAAGCCTCAGAAAGAGAGTGTCACTTGCCCAAAGACAGACCATTTAGAAGGGGCTCCAAGGTGAAATATGATTAAAGACCTGACTATGTGAATGTTTGCATTGTAAGTGAATGAGTGAATAGGCGCAGCCTAAATGTACAGTGTGTACATGATCATATCCCTCCCACAAATGCCAGACACAGCACAGTCCTATGAGCTGCAGGTGCCCAGGGTCTGAGAGGCAGAGCTCGGGGAACCTGCACTCTCCAAATTGTTGCTTGGCTGATGGAGAAGACTCAGAAATTAGGGGAAGGGGAAAAGGGGAAGGACACTGACAATCTTGCTCTGCCCCGTTCATCTCTTTTTGGTTTGATACACATTTCTCTCCATTCCAAAAAGAAATAAAACAGACCTTTCTTCCTCCCTCTGCTCTTCGGAAACTCTCAAGCTCTTTCCCACAGGACCACAAAACTATCAAATATCCACTGCAGAAGAAAAACAAGAGGTTCTCTCTAGTTCACGCCATAAGCTTGGGGGCCCTCTGGGGACTGCTCTTTCGATGAGAGGCTTGCTCTGTCACCTCAGTAATTACACTGCCTTCCACAAACTCCCCACTGCCTCCAGCAGACTTCACTGTCACTGGAAGGGGTGACCTGGGAAACGGAGCCTCGGCCTATTGATGCAGGTGAGTGGGGCCCAGAGTTCTCTTTCAACAGTGGCTTTTGCTGGTCCTGTCAAGACCGGGGCTGAAAGGAATGCTGAGCTTCTTACGGAGCACACCATGGAGTGCCCGCAAAGAGCTGGCATCGGGGCATAGAGGGAGCCGGGCTGAGAGGTGGGAAGCCGGCAGCTGTGCTCTCTCCCATCAGGATGCTGGACTTCTACATGCTATCCTCTCTCCGGTCTCAGGAGCGTTCATGCTTGCTGCTGTCTTATCTTCTAAATGTGCTTCTCTGATCCCTTCCCCGAAGCCATTCCAACCCAGACCTGTGGTCCCAGCCAAAATACCACTTCTTCCAGGAAGTCTCCCCTGACCCTGAGATTTTTGTCAGAATACAGGAGTGGTTGAGGGTGTGGGCACCGGCATCCCTGGACCGGGAGTTGTACCCACAGCTACCACTTCCTGGCTGTGAGCTTTGGTCATTATTCACCTCTCTCTGCATCACTGTCCCCTTTTAATATTGCATTAGGAACATCAAATGGTGAACATTAACTATGTATGGCATATAACTCGTGTGGAACAGTCTCTGCCATATAATAAGAATTCCATAACTGTCCGTTGTTGTCAGTGTTGTTATGATTTTCCTTACTACACTCCTGACACTTGGAGGTATTTGTTCAATATTTGCATTTACCCCTAGACTTCAAGATACAAGAGGTTCAGTGAGTGTGTCTGTCTTGGTTACTGCTAAATGAGGACTGCTTAGTATGACGCATCAAAGACTGAATAGATTTTGAATAATGAGTGAATCGGTCAATGAATTCAAACACTGAAGAGACCCCAAACCCCCCTGAGAATATCTATCATGTTTTCTTTTAACCCTTTGCGGTCGTTTGTCTACTCTCAGCCACCAAAGCTTTCTTACCGTTCCGGTCGTATGTCTGCTCTCAGCCACCACAGCAAGGAACCGTACAAATCTTAACTCTATTCATTCATGTATCAGTTCATAATTTCTCTGAAAGCTCTTAAGTGTCTAAGCGACCTTGTCACGAACCAAAACACTGCCCCAACAAATCGGAGATATCGAAACTCAATATAAACAAACACGGTCGTTCCACACTTGCCATGCAAAACACCGTGGCGACACCTTGAATACTGACTCTGACGTAGAAAGTGATAACGTTTGTAGTGATTCTACTAGTAGTGACGTAGTTCCAAAAAAGAATTAATAAATCTTGTTTATCCTTCATAATCTTGCATGTTATGTATCACTGCTCTTTCAATAGAAATTAATTCCGACCAGTATGACACCCATGTCCAAATTTAATATGACTGCAAAGGGTTAAAACCCCAGGGCCTATCACAATTTGGGGGTTCTAATAGACAAGAAATAAATAGCCTTTGGATGGGCAATGATACTTTTGCGGGGAAAGTAGAAATACCAAATGCAATGTCAAGCATGTGCAAAAATAGCAGAAGATGTTTGTTCTTGCAAACATGTGATATCCAATGAGAGACGTCTCTGATAAACAGGCTTGCTGGGTTGTAACGTAAGGAAACGCAGAAGAGAAGGACAGTATGGCTGCCAAGAGAATAGGCTTCAGACAGGATAAGCCAGGTTGTGTGTGTGGCAGAAACCAGAACCTCACTACTTAGATGAACCAAGTATTATTTCTGCTCTTCTGTCTGTCAGTGCTGAGCTGCAGGGAGGCTCAGCTCTCTAATCTCCCAGGCACCAGGCGAACAGGGGCTGGGCCATCTTATCGCGTTGCCATCTCAACACAAGACTCAGGGGTCTGTAGCAGCAAGAGGGGCAGGGAGAATCACACCCCAAGCAGCTCAGGGAGAGAGACAGAGCCTCGGGCTCCGAGCTGAGTCACTGCCACTGGATCTGAATCTTTTGTGCGATTCCTAGAAGGCAAAAGTCATTGAAACAGAGTGGAAGTGAAAATGAATTATATTAACAGCTGGCACCAGATTTTTTTAAAAGGAGAAAACTGTCTCTCTTTTTTTTTTAAAGAAATACCTTAGTGAATTTCTTGGGGTAGAAGGTAGGGCTTTGAAACACGGATGGTGCAGGGGCTCTGCCGCCAACAAAAATAAGCCATTTTGCTATCGTGAGATGAAGAAAAGGATATAAAGGAGAAGAAATCTCTTTTGTTCCTAGGAAGAGAAAGATGGCTCAGAGAGTGATGGGATATTAACTGTTCCCCAACTTTCCTCTCTTACATATGTGTCTTCATTAAGTGAATCAACACATGGACGGCTTAAAAGAGCCTACTGTGTGTGAGTGTGTGTGAGTGTGTGAGTGTGTGTGTGTGTGTGTGTGGGTGTGTGCGTGTGTGTGGGTGTGTGTAGGAAGTTGACCATGTGTGGGACTGAGACACCATGCACTAGAGGGTGAGGCAGTGTGTAAAGCAAAAGAGCCAAAGACCAATGCCAAGGACAGCTAGGGAATGTGAAGGCCCTGGGAGTTGTTACAAACACGGGGACAACGCTCAGAACTTCTGGGGACTAGGAGGGAGGCCAGAACACATCTCATTTGAATCACAAGAAGCGGGAAGAACTCTGGCTGGAATCTGGGACACCTATAAAGTAAACACTCATGAAAACATTTCAGCTCTAATGCCTTGTGGTTGTAACTGCCATATGCTAAACTAAAAGCATCATGGGAAGCATGGGCTGGGGAAGTCATTCAAAACTGTGTGCAACCAGAGCACCCAGAAAACAGTAATATCCCTCGCACAAACACCAGCAGAGTTAACGCTGCACCCGCAAACACACCTAGACCATGGTCCACCCACAGCAGCATCACACCAGGGCCTCATGTCTCCTCTAACTAACAATTTCATTAGAATTAAACATAATGATCCTGGGTGTAGGCCTCTTCCTGAATCCTCTGGTTTAATGCGGGAGAAGAGTCATCCCCGATTCTCTAGAAGTTTAACGTCTGGAAAACACAATATTTTTGAAGCCATCAAACCAGGCATGGGATGCAGTAGAGAAAGCGACTTCGTCTTCTGTTGCAGGGTCTTCTTTGGTTATCGGAAAACTTGCTCCTGATCACATCAGAGCTCTGATGTGCTGGGAAACACTGTGGATGAACTTCTGCATTCCATGGACACAATGTCCTCTTAACAGATCCCAGGAACTAATTCATGTCAATGAAATGTGAGGGGGCAGACACTATGCGGTCTACTTGCTTCTCTCCACCGGTTCTTTGGCTTTTTGAAGGGCAAGATGGAGACTGCAGGGCTCTTGGGACCCAAATTACCCTCCCCACACCCTGCTTCCCCAGGGAGCATCCTTGGCAACAGAAAGGGATGATCTCGGGTGGAGAGCCGGAGGAGCCGTGAGAAAGCATGGAAAGACTCTTGTCAGAGCCCCTGACTCTTAAATATTCTGCTCCTCTTTCAAGATTGAGCTTTGTCTTAGACATTTAATTATATTTTCAGAAACTTGTCATTGTTATATCTTCACCTTTATTTATTTTTCATTAAGTATATATTAAAGTGGCTGCTGTGTTTAAGTAGAGAATACAAGGCATAAATATTTATTAATATCTATTTGTTTTCTAGGCTAGCTCCCTCTTTAGATTTTGAAATCATTTAAGTCCAATACTCATCTCTCTCTCTCTTTGTGGTCTAAGTCATGGCCTGGCACAGAACAGGCTCCATAAAGCCCATTGAATGAATGTAGGACACTACAGCTTATGTGATCTGTAGATAAAAGTTCATGTTCTAGAGCAGGGGTGGGCAAACTTTTTGACTCGAGGGCCACAATGGGTTCTTAAACTGGACCGGAGGGCCAGAACAAAAGCATGGATGGAGTGTTTATGTGAACTAATATAAATTCAAAGTAAACATCATTACATAAAAGGGTACGGTCTTTTTTTTTTTTTAGTTTTATTCATTTCAAACGGGCCGGATCCGGCCCGCGGGTCGTAGTTTGCCCACGGCTGTTCTAGACCCAGAAAGAGCCAAATGTGAGTCCCTGTTCTACCACAGCTATAGCCTGAGACATGTTACTGAACACCACTAGCCCCCAATTACTTATGTGTGAAATCGGAACGACAGCTGTTGTTGTGACAATTAAATAAGATAATGTGTATTAAACATTTAGCACAGTCCCTGGTAATTCATGTGCTCAATAAATGTTAGTTGTTGTTGTTATTATTATTATTATTATAAATATATGATATTATTATTACAAATATATGATATGAATAATAAGTATATGTGGGGAAAATAATAATATGTAAATTTGCATCTTGCCCTCAATTTATATATTGATAGATCTAAATGACTATTGATATCATGTAAGTGATCTTTTTACAGATGGGGAGACCTACTCTCAGGGGTACAGAGAGATTTGCCCAAGATAGATTTAATAAGTGACACACTATGACTAGATAAGTGTTCCCTGGTCTTGCTATCGCTTCTAGTCCTTTTCTTTGCCTCTCACTCCCAGCCAATGTTCAGACAAAAGAAATAGATGCTATGCTGATTCAAAGTCAAACAATTTCACATGCTTTTCTATGTGCATTACTGGTGAGCCTTTCAGTATCCATTGAAAAGATATGTCAAATATTATTACCTCCACAAAGTGGTAAGGTATCATTTGATAGAAAAGAGTGAAAGATATCAGACTTCAGTATGGTCTAATCCAGTGGCTGAAAGGCCTTATCTGTTTATGTCTCAGCTCTGCTCCCCAGTGTTAGCTGCATCCTGGAGGTGGCCCCCATCACCATCACACAATGGTGATGAGCAGCAATCTCATGGCCAGTGGAAAGCAGAGAGCTCTATGCCACAGTCATCGAACACTATCTTGAACTCTATGATGACTGGGCCACCTCTGAACCAATCTGGGCAACCAGGGAAATCCCATGTGCCACTGGCTTAGACCTATCATATGCTCACCCGACCATGGTGGAAAGCCAGGTGGAATTAACCTGATTGCCTTGGACCAATCAGGGCCCATCCCTGTAGCTGTGTGTGTGTGGAGGGGGGAGAGGGAATGCCACCCCAAACAGATGGCTGTTGCACAGGGAGAAAGAGGTAGCATGGACAGCTGATGACCTACACCTTAGTTACAAATGAGAAGGACTAAAAGGGAAGCTGGCCATGTCAGAACACTGTGTCAACTAAGGTTTTCTTGACTAGATTCTCATGCCGGTCTGTTTTTCCTGCTATTTGCTCACTTCTCTGAGAGGTGGGTCCATTTGACTGCTTTCCTTGATAATTTTTACGAGAAATGCATGTGTTCTTAAGCCACATTTATTTAGTTTTATCTGTCTTTGAAAGCTGAATAAATGACATCGAACTGAACATATTTATTCTGCCACTTGTTTTTCCCACCTCGGCATTATGGTGTTTGAGATTTATCCCTGTTGATCCCTGAAGCTGTAGTTATTTTCACTGCTTACTGATTTATGTTGTATGAGTGAAGCACAGTTTATTTATCCATTTCATAGTAGACATTTTAGCCATTGTTTTTGCAGTTTTAAAAGACAATGCTGGGCCCTCGCTGGTTTGACACAGTGAATAGAGCATCAGCCTGAGGACTGAAGAGCCCCGGGTTCGATTCTGGTCAAGGGCACATGCCTGGGTTGTGGGCTCAATTCCCAGTAGGAGGTGTGCAGGAGTCAGCTGATCAATGCTTCTCTCCCATCATTGATGTTTCTATCTCTCCCTTCCTCTCTGAAATCAATACAAAATATATTTTAAAAAAGACAATGCTGGGATGAGCATTCTTTACATGCCTCTTAGTGCTCATAAGTGTGCATTTCTGTACAGAATGCTCCTGGTTGCAGAATGCTGGTGAATAGGACACACGCATGGTCAACATGTAGTTCCACGTGGTTTTTTCAAAACAGCTGTCCTCATTGCCACCTCTTCTGAGAATAAATGCTTCCTATTGTTTCACATCTTTAGTACTATTAGAATTCTAATTTTTTTCAATTTGATATATTTATTTTGCCGTTCTCTGATTAATAACGAGGTTAAAAAATTTTTGTCATGTATTTGTTGGCCAATCGTGCTTCCTATCCTTTGAAATGCCTGATTTTGTCTTTTGCTCATTTTCTATTTCGTGGTTTGTCTTTTCATATGTTTCATAGGTATTCAGTCTTCATTCTGAATACTAATCCTTCCCTGGTTGTATATACTGGAAATATTTCCTCCAGCTTTGTAGCATGTATTTGTGGTGTCTTTTGATCAACAGAAACTCCTAAATTTAATGCAGTCAAAATGATCAAACTTTTCCTTATGGGTTACACATTTTAGTATCTTGTTAAAAAACCCTGCCTTTTCTGAGATTGAAAGACATTCTCTTATGCTGTCTTCTAACAATGTTTTAAGCTTTCTTTCACATTTAAATCTTAGATCCACCTGGAAGCATTTTTATGAGTGATGAGTGGAAAAGTACATTACTATTTTTTCCTATGAATAACCCCTTACCATCATCTATTGAAAAATAGGCCATCACTTCCATTGATCTGAAACATCAGCTACACCATATATCATGACTGAGGATAGGTGAGGGCATGTTCATATGTTCTCGTAAAATAGTTGTCTCTTTTTGCACCAGGAGAACAGCTTACTAATTATTATCCCATCTAATAAAAGAGAAACATGGTAATTAGCGTACGACCGCTACCCTTCCCATTGGCTAATCAGGGTGATATGCAAATTAACTGCCAGCCAAGATGGCGGCCGTCAGCCAGGCAGCTGGAAGTGAACATGAGGCTTGCTTGCTTCAGTGACGGAGGACTCCACCGTTCCCCGCCTGCCGCTGCCGGCGTCTGAGCTGCAACTCTAAGCAACTATGTTACAAATATAGAAGCTACACAAATCCCCAGAAACTTGCTTTAGTCGCCGGGTTTCAGCCAGCAGGATCGCAACATTGTTTCAAATACAGAAGGTAAACAAAGGCCAGAAACCTGCTTTCAGCAGTGGAGGCCTAAGAGCTGGAGCCTCAGAGCTAAAGCTGGCCCAGAATAAAAAAAAAAGAAAAAAAGAAAAAAAGGAGCGGTTGGGAGCTTCAGTCATCCGCCAGCCTGAAAACAGCCCTCAGCCCCTCACCCAGACTGGCCAGGCACCCCAGTGGGGACCCCCACCCTGATCCAGGACACCCTTCAGGGCAAACCAGCTGGCCCCCACCCGTGCACCTCTATCCTATATAGTAAAAGGGTAATATGCCTCCCAGCACCAGGATCAGCATGACAGGGGGCAGCGCCCAAACCCCCTGATCGCCCTGCGGCTCTGTGTGTGACAGAGGGCGGGGCCACAACCTCCCTATCCGCCCTGCTCTGTTCGTGACAGGGGAAGGCACCCCAACCCCCTGATCATCCCTGCTCTGTGCCTGATAGGGGGGAGCTCCCCAACCCCCTGATTGCCCTGGGGCTCTGTGTGTGACAGGGTGCGGTGCCCCACCCCCCTGATCCGCCCTGCTCGGTGCGTGACAGGGTACGGAGCCCCAACCCCCCTGATGGGCCCTGCTCTGTGCGTGACAGGGGGTGGCACTGCAACCTGCCCATCGACCCTGCCTGAGTGTGACAGGGGGCGGTGCCCCAACCCCTCAATCAGCCCTACCCTGAGCGTGACTGAGGGTGGCATCACAACCTCCCAATCTGCCCTGCTCTGTGCATGACAGGGGCGGAGGCCCAACTCCCCAATCAGCCCTGCTCTGAGCCTGACCAGGGGCTGCACCTAGGGATTGGGCCTGCCCTCTGCCACCTGGGAGCAGGCCTAAGCCAGCAGGTTGTTATCTCCCAAGGGGTCCCAGACTGTGAGAGGGTACAGGC
Source organism: Myotis davidii (assembly GCF_000327345.1). Classification (NCBI taxonomy): domain Eukaryota; kingdom Metazoa; phylum Chordata; class Mammalia; order Chiroptera; family Vespertilionidae; genus Myotis; species Myotis davidii. The sequence goes on from NW_006294778.1 coordinate 121,028, forward strand.
CAGGCTGAGGGACCCCCACCCCTTCCCCCGAGTGCACAAATTTTTGTGCACTGGGCCTCTAGTCCTATATAATAAAAGAGAAACATGCAAATTAACTGTCCCTCTGCTACACTCAAGCCACACCCACCAGCAAATCAGCAGCAAGTATGCAAATTAACCCAACTAAGATGGCGGTGGCCACAAAGCTGGAGTGAGCAGGAGGCTTGAGTTCCCCCAGGTGATGGAGGAAGCCAAGCTTCCTGCCTGCCCTGGTGGACCCTCAGCTCTGCTCAAGGCTACAAAGTTTCAATTATAGAAGATAAATAAATCCCAGAAAAAAGAAAAGAAAGGAAAAAAGGAGAGGCTGGGAGCTTGGGTCACCAGGGTGTGTGGCCAGCCTGCAAACAGCCATCAGCCTCTCACCCAGGCTGGCCAGGCACCCCAGAGGAACCCCCATCCTGATCTGGGTCACCCTTCAAGGCAAACCAACTGGCCCCCACCCATGCACCAGGCCTCTATCCTATATAGTAAAAGGGTAATATGCAAATTGGCCCTAACAGCAGAACGATTGGGAATGACTGGTCACTATGACACACACTGACCACCAGGGGCCAGACACTCGATGCAGGAGCTTCCCCCTGGTGGTCAGTGCACTCCCACAGGGGGAGCTCTGCTCAGCCACAAGCCATGCTGATGGCTGCCTGCAAGTGGTGGTGGCGGGAGCCTCCCTGCCTCCTCCGCAGCGCTAAGAATATCCGACTGCAGCTTAGGCCTGCTCCCCGCTGGTAAGTAGACATCCCCCGAGGGCTCCTGGGCTGCCAGAAGGGATATCTGATTGCCAGCAGGTGGACATCCCCCAAGGGGTCCCAGACTGTGAGAGGGCACAGGCCAGGCTGAGGGACCCCCTTAAGTGCACAAAATTTTGTGCACCGGGCCTCTAGTCCTATATAATAAAAGCCTAACACACAAATCAACCAAATAGTGGAATAGTGGTCGCTATGACATGCACTGGCCACTAGGGAGCAGACGCTCAATGCAGGAGCTCCCCCACAGGGAGAGCACCACTCAGCCAGAAGCCCTAAGCCGGGCTCACAGCTGGCGAGCACACAGTGGTGGTTGGAGCCTCTGGCAGCACTAAGGATGTCCAACTGATGGCTTAGGCCCATGCGGAGCAGGCCTAAGCCGTCAGTCGGACATCCCTGGAGGGCTCCGGGACTGCGAGAGGGCGCAGACTGGGCTGAGGGACCCCCAAGTGCACAAATCTCATGCACCAGGCCTCTAGTGTCTTTATAACTAGAGAGTCATGATATCTGGCAGGGTGAGTCTCTTTGGTTATCCTTCTTTGGGAGTGCCTTGATTATTAATTGTCTTGGTTCTCCTTTGTGATTATTCAAATCAGCCTATCAACTTCCAAGAAAATTCTTCTTGAAACAGTGATTGATATATTGGTGAATGCAGAGATGAATTTGGAAGAAATTGACATATTTATGACATCAAGCTTTCCTTTTCATCTGCATAATATTATTCTTAATATTTAGCTAGTCTTTTATGCCTTTCCTATAATATTTTATACTTTTCACCATAAATTTTTTGATAAAACTTCTTATAGATGTACTTTGGTGATTTTAATATTTTGTAAATGTTATTTGTTATTGCATATTCAACTTGACTGCTGCTAATGTACAGAAGTGCAATTGACTTTTGCACATTGATCCTTCATCTGAAAAGCTCTCTTGGTTAAACTGATTTGCTGAACTCTCTAAAGCATTATAATAATTTTCTATAGATTCTTTGAACATTTTGATATAGAAAATCTCATTTTCAAGTACTGACACTTTGATTCTTGGTTTTCAATGCATTTTTCTTTTATTTCCTTGTCTTGTCTTATTTTGCTGACTAGAAATTTCCAATAAAATACTAAAAATAACTGGTGATAGCTATCATTCTCATCTTTTGCTTGATTGTAAAGGGAATGTATTAAATATTTTATGACTATGGTGTTTGCTGCAGGGTTTTGTGCATGTAGAAGAATAATATTTTTCAATTCCAAGTCTGAGAAGAGTTTAACGTTATCATGAATGGCTGTGAAATTGTGATAAATTCATTTTTTATCCATTGAGGTGATTATTTATTAACAATTTTCTTTTAACTTGGAAGGTAATGCTTATATAATTTTGATTCAGCCAGGCATCCTGGGAGAAAACTCAACTTGATCACGTTATGTTATTATTTTATTTATTGTTAGAGTTGGAGTGAGATTGCTCTGTAATTTTATGTTATTATAATAACATGGTACAGTTTTGATGTCTAGGTTATGAAAGACATAAAGAGTTGGAAAATTATAATTATTTCATTTTACGATTTTTAAAAATTTATTTAAAATTTATTACAGTAAAATTAATCGTTGCGATACACATGTGTGCGGTTTATCTTTTTCTATTTCAGCTGCCATAAGAATAGATATACAGTGGCATCTCAATCAGTAACTAAAGGTGCTGAATATCTATCCATGTGCTATCCATACATCTTTTTTGGTGAAGTGTTTGTTCAGATCCTTTGCTCATTTTTTAAAAATTGGATTGTTTTCTTATCATTGAGTTTTTAGAATTCTTCGTACATTATTTTTTAAATTAAATATACTGGGGTAACATTGGCTAATATAATCTTATAGGTTTCAAGTGTACAATTCTATGACACATCATCTGTATATTGCATTGTGTATTTACTGCCCAAAGTCAAGTCTCCTTCTGTCACCATATAGTTCACCCTCTTTACCATGTATATTCTTGATTTAAGTCCCTTATCCAAAATATGATTTACAATTTTCCTCTTACCCTTATAGTACCAGTCATTCTTCAACTTTTGACTTTCTGTCCCAACTGGTCTATTATTATTTTTCAGGATCCTCATGTAGTTGATTATTTTTTGTATACTTTTTAGTTGTAATCAGTTGGAAAGGTAGGCTATAAAGAACGAATTCCAGTTCAGCCTGTACCAAAAGAAAGCCGTTTTTTATTCTCCAAAAATTTTCAGGAACTATTGGAAAACTCAGTCCTTTTATGTTTGTAGAATTGACATGTAAGACCATTGGAGCCTCTGTGGGTCAATGTTAACTGCCCACCTATTTTGGAATAGTCATAAGATCATTCGGTTACTCTGTTTCTCCTTCAGTCAGTTTGGTAATACATGTTTTAGTGGGAATTTTTGACTTCACTTAAGTTTTTAAATGTATCAGCATACAGCTATTCATAATATTCTCTTTTTAAATAGCTGTTTTACTTCTAGTCATGGCTCTCTTTCATTATAAAGAGACCCCGTGCATGAAATTTGTGCACTCAGGGGGTGTGTCCCTCAGCCCATTCTGTGCCCTCACAGTCCGAGAGACCCACGATGGATTGCCCCAAAGAGGTAGGTCCCACCCACCCAGCTGGGGCTCCACGATGGATTGCCCCAAAGAGGGAGACTCAGGCTACCCACCCCAGTGCCACCGGCCAGGTAGCCTGGGCCTCCCTCTTTGGGGTGATCATGGAGCCCCCCGATTGATCAATCACCCCTCTGGCTGGTGGCCTGGGCCTCCCTCTGCAGGGCGATCATGGAGCAATGGCATTGCACCCACCTTTCTGGCCTGGCGCCAGCGGTCATCTGGATGGTCATCTAGACGGTCGTTCTGCTGTTCAGCCATTTGGTCAATTTGCCTATTATGCTTTTATTATTATAGATAATCTCTGCCTTCTCTTTTTTTTGGGGGGGGGGAGTGGGGGAAGATGTGTCAACCTTGCTAGAGATTGGCAATTACTATATTGTTTACAGAGAGTAATCTTCCTTTTTATACATTTGCATTCTACTTAAATTTTTCCTGACAATGAGCCTTAAAAGCTATGCTTTCCCTCTATGTAATACTTAAGTTTTAGTTCACATGAGTGTAAGCTTGTAGTTAAGAATTCTTAGGATATACTCCTATATTTCTATTGGTCGTTTGTCTTTAATAGTCTGTCCTGTAGGAAAAAAAAAAAATCAGCCTTTCTTTTCAGGCTTCCTAGTTTCCAGTGTATTGTACTAGCCCCACATGCCTGGCACATGCTCCGTCAGTCTCCGTGCCTGATCCTCAGCGTGTATCCGGAGTGGCAGGGCCCTCGGGGAACAGTGGCTTGTAACTGTCATCTCACCAAGAAAAGGCTCTTTTCTCTCTGGAATTGTCTTTCATCTACTCCTCTTTGACTTCACAGCTCTCAGATGTCTTTAAAAATGTGAGTTTTACAATTTACTAAATTTTTTTTTCTAGTGGATGCAATGGTCACGAGCCTGCTACGACCTACTACATATCACTTAGAGGTAAATATTATCTTTGGATATTTTAAAACTATTTTTTATATCCTTGTGACTCACAAATTTATATCTCTAGCTCTAAGCTCTCCCCTGAGCCTTGAATTCATATATTCAATTGCCCTGAGACCCATCCACCTGAGATGTCCTACTTCAAGTTCCAACACAGAGTATCCAAAATTGAACCCATCATGTGCCGCCTCCCATTCCAGCTCAGTCCCCTCATCCTCCCTGCGTCTCTCCAGCCACCCTATCTGTTTCCATAAACATTTCCCATACCACATGGTGCTACTGCATATTGCTGTCCGCTTTGTATTTGTAACCAAAAAGACTGGTTAATGGATAAACACTTGACTCCAGATGAGTCAATCAGAATGCTGCCCTGGGAATTTCATGCCTATACCTGAAATAAGAGGGTCCTTTGCATTTGGAAAGACATGTGACTATAGCTATTCAATAGCAGGGTTCCCCTCTCATGGATAAAGCAGAGCTGAGAAGGTAATACCCATATGAAGAGAGCAAGCAAGATGAGAAAGAGGGAGAGAGAATGCTATTAGCATTTGTGTCCATCGTTGTAGCCATTCCTGTTCCTCCCCAGGCTGGGAAGTTTCTGTGGCCTCAGCTTGTACAAGTTAGGTCTCTGTCATATACAACCATTAGATCTCTGATCTAAAGGGAGTCAACTAATCTTCACCCGGCTTAGAGTGAGGCACGAGGCAAAGAGCGAAGGGTTAAAAAGGAGACTATCCTTAGAAGCTCAGTAAGTGGGGCACAGAGGAGTAAAGACATGCTAAAAAGGATTATTCTGTGAATGTTGCCAACATGGAGTGTCAGAGACCAGCGCTCTTCACATGGGGTCACCTATGAAGGCTTTAGGGAGGGCAGGAAGAAACAGGATCGTGGGAGGCAGCAATGGATGGAAATACGAATGGTAGCTCATGGTGCCTGAGTACTCACTCTGTGCCTGGCACTGTTCTGACTGCCTTGCACGTATTAACCATTTAACCCCTTACAGTAACCCTATGAGGTAGGTACTATTATTCTGCCCATTACACAGATGAGACTGAGGCACGAAGGAATTGAGTAATGGCCAGGACGGCACAGGTAATCGGCGCCAAGGCCTAACTACCAACACAGGCAGCAGGGCTCTTCTCTGAGCCACTGTGCTACACGGCCCCCTGATGGCCAACGATACCACGCTGCTGAAGCAGGCACAAGCATGAGCATGTACAAGTTCATGCTAACGAGAACTCCCATTTGTTTGGAATAAACATTCCTATGGAAAAGAAGTGTAACATAAGGCTGAAAAAATAGCTTTTTGGTCTCATTGTAAAAGTCTTTCAATGCCATGTAGGTCTGGACTGGATTCTGTTTTCTTGACATCAGTGCTGCTAAACCACAACGCAGCTCTGGGACTCCAGAGTCCCCACACAACAGGTGAAGGTGTGCACTGTGTCCAGGCACCAAGCTGCAGAGATCGGGGGGATGGTGCCCAGCCTGTGCATCTCCTCCAACCAAGGGCCCTGGCACAGGTGTATCCACCTGCAGGTTGCAGTTCAAAAAAAAATAATAATTCCACAAAGTACTAGAGTAACTAGCAGTTGCTCCCCATCTTCTCTGCAAGGTGTCACAGAACCCATTATTGAGCACATCCCAGTGCCAGCCAATGAAACGGATGTGTGTTCTAACCCTTCTTACACAGCCCAGCATGGTTACAACCATAACGTCCCATTACAAAGGACAACGAAGACAAAGAGAAGCTATTGCTGGAGACAGCAGAGCAAAGGCGCCAGTCCAGACCTGGCTTTGAACATCAGTGACAGTCAGCTCTCTGCTCCGCCTCTTCCACATCAAGTATGACACAGACTTTGCACCTGCTGACACCATGTTAATAACATGCCAGTGGCGGGAGGAAGCCAGCCAGCTGGTTCCTGATCACCACACAGAGGACCGAAGACCCCACTGACACCCCCCAGTGGCCCTTGAGGGTTTAAGACAGTCAGCTTCTGGGTTGGAATAGCAAGTGCACATCGCGTGGACTGCCATTGGTCTTGAATCCCACTGGGAAATAGGGCACGGGAGACAGGTGAGCGGTGTTCCTGGCAGCTGACGAGAGTAAACATGAAATCTATTCTAAGCTGCCAACTCACACCTCTCCTTCAGTGTAACAAGTGTATTACTGTTGAATTTGCAGCTATGGGCATGCCAGTTACGGTTCAAAACCCTTTCTGTTTTAGCCCGAACTCCGTCAGCCAGAATTGGCAGGGAAGGATTTTTAAAAAGGATACTTTTCAGCCATTGTTTTCCAAAGTGAATCTGAGTCCCCGTGGCTCGTGTGGGAGGACTGGTCAGGGAATCCCCCGGCGTTTCCTCAGGTCAGTGAGGAGGCCACGTGGTCCCACTCTCACCCCTGCTCCTTAACTGGAACCTTTTTCAAACAGAATTTCCATCCCCTGGAATTGTTTAAAATTCAAACATCAAACACATCCTCTGGGGAATCCTGGTCAAGGGCACTGGGTGCTTGCTGAGCCAGAGGAAAAAAGAAATGATTTTGAATTGAGGGACTTACTTGGAGCGATGCTGCACCGAGACCAGAGAAGACGAGGCATCAGAGAAGCAAGAGCTTTCTAAGGGATAAGAAAAGGAAACCTGTCATGCCCCCCGTCCCCCACCTGCATATGCTGTGTCACGTGCTGGTCTAAGAGATCTACACCTGTAAGTTGATTTAAGCATCACAATAACCCATGTGGTCAAATACCATAATTATCATCCCCTTTTACAGGTGAGAAGCCTGAGGCACTGAGGGGTTAAATACATCACTCAAAGTCAGAAACACTGGTAGGGCCCTGGCTGAACCCAAGCGGTTTGGACCAAAGGGCTGTGCGTTCTTTCCCCGCTCCTCCCCCTGAAACGATCTTTTTAATTTATTTTTTTCAATTACAGTTTACTTTCAGTTCATTTTGTATTGGTTTCAGGTGTACAGCGTAGCAGCTGGACAGCCATGTACGTCACAAAGTGTTCCCCCCAACATTTCCGATACCTGCCTAGCACCATACTTAGTTACTTCAATATTATTGACTCTGTTCTCTATGCTGAACTTTACATCCTGTGACTGTTCTGTAACTACCCATCTGCACTCCTAATCCCTTCACCTCTTTCACCCAGTCCCCTAACCTGGCCCTCCTGTCTGGCAACCAACGGTCCACTCTCCGTGTCTCTGAGTCTGTTTCTGTTTTTGCTGTTTATTTTGTTCTTTCGATTACACACAGAAGTGAAATCATATGGTATTTGTCTTTCCCTGGCTGACTGATTTCACTTAGCATAATACCCTTTAGAACAGGGGTCCTCAAACTTTTTAAACAGGGGGCCAGTTCACTGTCCCTCAGACCGTTGGAGGGCCGGACTATAGTTTAAAAAAAAACTATGAACAAATTCCTATGCACACAGCGGCGGCAAAAACACCCGGCGGGCCGGATAAATGTTTTCGGCGGGCCGCATGGGGCCCGCGGGGCCGTAGTTTGAAGACCCCTGCTTTAGAAGAAAAGGGAACGAACCCTCGTGCACTGACGGTGGGGATGCAGATCGGTGCAGCCGCTGTGGAGAACAAGAGGTTGTGCTCTTAACCACAGCGCCACATGGCACTCAAGCCAGTGCGTGGAGAGCTCAGGCAGGAACGATTCAAGAAGCTCAGTGTCTCAGACTTGCCGATCACTATCTGCTGCAAAGTGAGTTCATCTTCCTGGGCCTCAATGCCCCTTCTGTCAAATGGCAGGAGAAACAGGAAAGAAAAGATGCTGATGGACTAAATTATCCTAAGGTCTCTTTTAGGTCAAGCATTCTCTCCTTCTTTGCTTTCTGTCCAGTCACTTCCGGGCTTAACAATTAGCAATAGATCCCGTTTGAGCTACAATGAGTTTTAATTGATCCCCTTCCCATCCTTCCTAAGTTCTGAAGTCAAGAAGAGCTTGGCGTCCCTGAGAACTCTGTTCCCTGCGCGGCCAGAAGCCCAGGCAATGACCGCACTGGAGATGTCAGGCCTCCACCCTAGTTGTCAAGGTTAGTCCATGGGGCACTCCATCCTAGACCACAGGCAGCTCTAAATGCCCTGCACTCAGCTTCCTTTTCTACAAACCACACTCTGATTCCTGCCTGGGCCCCTCCGATTCAGCTTCTCCCTAGAAGAGGCAGCACCTGACATCTTATCAAGTCAGCCACATGGGAAGGAAAAGGAGAAAAGTCCAGATGTGGGAGAGAGAAGAGGCCAAGACGGAACAAAGAAAGGAACACCAGAAATAATGCAAATTTGAAACAAAACCAGAAAAAAAAAAAAATCCCCAAGTAAAATGGTACCCAAATGCAATCAGAAGTTGATTTTTCCATCCTCAAATTCCATTTCCCTCTGTCCCCCAAGATCACAGCTCATGACTGCGTTTAACAAACAGGAAACTCTCCTTTGGAGAAAAAATGAGGCAGAGGAAACCTTAAGCTCCTCTTAGAAGTTAAATTGTGTCACTGTTGTATACAGTCTGTGACATAAACACTAGGTGCACAATCAATACCTGTCAAGTGAAGAGTGAATATATTATCACTAGAGGCCCGATGCATGGAATTTGTGCAAGAGTAGGCCTTCACAGCCCCAGCTTCGTCTGGAAGGTCGTCTGGAACGTCGTCTGGAAGGGCATCTGGATGGTCATTCCACTGTTCAGCCATTGGGTCAATTTGCATATTATGCTTTTATTAATATAGATTGTAATGTTCCTCCCAACAATATTTTAATAACAAAATCCACTTTAAACTACCAGATGTATTTGATCAAATAACGCGAGTCCTTCCTTCCTTCCTTCCTTCCTTCCTTCCTTCCTTCCTTCCTTCCCAACCACTTAGCCTTTGGATCCTGGTTAATTTTGCTTTGTTTTGTTTTAGAAATTTAAAACACACTACTTAGTTATTTAAAACACGCTATTCTTGTTACATTTGTTTTATTGGTGAGGGAACTGAGGTTCAGAGAGTCCAGTTACTGAGTGCCAGGTAACAAGGTTGTAAGACAGTGGTTCTCAACCTTCTGGCCCTTTACATACAGTTCCTCATGTTGTGACCCAACCATAAAATTATTTTCATTGCTACTTCATAACTATAATGTTGCTACTGTTATGAATCGAGATGTAAATATCTGATACGCAGGATGGTCTTAGGCGACCCCTGTGAAAGGGTCGTTTGACCGCCAAAGGGGTCTCGACCCACAGGTTGAGAACCACTATTGTAAGGGGAGCTAGGATTCACACCGAGTTCCACCTAACCTCCAGGCTGGTACCTTTTTTAGCTCACTGTACATTGATAAGGAGAAATGGGAGCAAAATTCAAGACAAATCAGTTTAAGTGTCATCCTCTTCCTACCCTCCAGCTTGCTGAAAAAGACCAAACTTTGCTTTCCTGTTGGGCTGGTCAAAATCTGCCTCTCAGAAGCTGTGTCAAGAGGGAGGTAGTGTTTCTTTAAGGAGTAACCCTTTCACATTTCTAGACATGATGGCTTTCTTGCAAGGCTAACATTGCATTAAAATGGATATTTTTTTAATTAATTGAAATTAATGAGCTTTCCAGCTAGACTCCCTCCTCCCAAGAACCCCTCTGACGATGCTGGAAGTGCTGCCAGGTGTATCTTCGTATTCTCTTTTGTTCAGGGAAGAATAGGAACAAGACAGCCTTCTTTCCAGGGGTATGGGGTGAGGGGGAGAGGACGGCTGTATTTTCCTCTCCTCCTCATCTGCCACTAGAACCCACTCTATTCCACTTGTGGTTTAACTCATTTTTCACACCCCTATTGGTTTTTATGGAGTCCGTTGGTCTTTCCAAAAGGCCTCTGCCAAAACCAGGGAGGCCCGAGTCAAACTCTCAGAGTCAGCAACTTTAGCCAGCCTATCTGGACATCAGCTCACCTGACCGCAGGCTAACTCTTGGGGGGAAAGAGGGAATGTTTATGTACTGCAAGGGCTTTGGGCTTCCAAATGACTGACCCATACACTTACAGTTTGAAGAATTTCTGTTCTTTAAGGCTAATTTTTGTGATATTTCAATTTCTGTATCTTCTCTTCAATGTAAAATATTAGTGAAACCACTGCTTGGATAGTGTCGGGATTTATCACTTGATATTGATGCCAGAGGGTGCCTCCCTGATCCAGGGATCACTTCGTAAGTTATATAAACATCTAATCACTCTGTTGTACACCTGAAAATAATATAACACTGTATGTCAACTATAATTGGAAAGTAAAAAATTCATCTAAAAAAGTTCAAAAATAAAATAAAAACATTGACGTAGGTACATATTTACATGTACCCATGTGCAAATACACGCCCTCCCCCCCGACACACACACATACACAAAGCAGCTTTCCCCCACCACTTTCCACATTCACATGTGCCCATGTGCAAACACATACACAAACACACACACATACACAGAGCAGTTCTCCTCTACCTCTTTCCACATTCACATGTGCCCATGTGCAAACACACACAAACACACACACATACACAGAGCAGTTCTCCTCTACCTCTTTCCACATGCACATGTGCCCATGTGCAAACACACACACATACACACACACACACACACACAGCAGCAGCAGCAGCTTTCCTCTACCCCTTCCCACTTCAGAATTGTGAGAGAGGACTGTTTATTCCTATAACGGGATGTGTCCCTGCACATGATTGACGCTCCACTAGTGGGACTGCCCTGCCCTGCTGACCCTTCCCTCCCTCCCTCCTTCCTGGGAGCCGGGCAGTGCCTGCTCTGAGAGTGAGTTTGGGAAGAAGAACCAGGTGTGTGTAGATCAGCCCCTCCCAGCCCGGCTCTCTCCTTGAAACTGACATGCTCTCAACCACATGGTAGTTTATTGGTAAAGTCCCCCTCCTGCTGGTGAGACCTTTCCCCACGCTGCCTGGTCTTCAGTGGATGACAGGTCTGCCTCATCCTAAAGCTGAGGGCCAGGCAGCTCATTCAGGGCACATCACTGATCCCGCTTCAGCAATGCCAATACCTCACCCACCGTTCGCTGGGTTCCTTTCCCCTCTCAACTGGCTCAGAACACAGGCAGGGAGAAGTGGAGGACTGTTTATACCAGTGGTCGACAAACTGCGGCTTGCAAGCCACATGCGGCTCTTTGGCCCCTTGAGTGTGGCCACGAAGTTTCAATTGCACTGTACGTGCGCGCCCGCACGTGGTATTTTGTGGAAGAGCCATACTCAAGGGGCCGCAGTTTATACCAACAACTGGTTTATACCAACAACTGCAACTACTTGCACTTCCTCACCTGTGAGCAGACACTGGCTGAGGGAAGGGGGTGCACACAGGCTATGCTGGTGGAACACGAAGGCCCTCCCTAGACCCAGCTATCAGATAGCCTTTCCTTTACTGCTGGCGGCAGGAATCCTTTCTGCACTCAGCCCTGAAACCAGCACCATCATGCGACCACCAAACAGAAATTAAGACCTTTCCCCACACCCTCATGAGCATAACTGTCCTCTACAAACCCATTTTACAGATTAGGCACCTTTGGGCTATGCAATGGGGACAATGCCAATGGCAGTCCCCAATGGCAGGGCTACTGGAGGATAAAATGAGATAACAGATGGAAAGTACTTAGTTTCTGGCACTCAAAAGGTCTCAATAAAGTTTATCTAGATTTGTTAAGTCTAGGCTTATTTTTATTTCATGTTGTTATTTTTGTTGTGATAATGACACGAGGCTCAGTGAGTGTGCATCTTGTGCAAACAGGCATCTCGCAACGTGGCATCCGTTTGCTTTGCCACCTCGCCCATCTTTCATCTGGTGGTTCATGTAATACCAGAATTAGCCTAAGTGGACAGGTCTCCCTCTTGTGAATGTTGCTAGAGTCCTAATCATTTTTTCGAAGTGATCATCTTTAACCAAGAGAGACAGCGTCTCCGTGTGCCAAGAGTCCGCACTCCGCCTGGCGCAGCCTTCACTGATTGGTGAAGGTGTTAACGGCACCAGCCGAGAATGAACCTCGCTGCCCTCATAGGTCAGCACTTTTGTCCTCTCCAGCTCCATCACTGATGCATCTCAAGTGTGTACGGGAAGGGCCTACTACGCTCTTCAAGGCAGTTCCACTCCTGTGAGCCACGGGAGCCACTGCGCGTGGGGAGAGCAGGAGAGGCCAGGAGGAAGCAGTGGTTTTAGGAGCAAGCTAGTTCAGAGAGCAGGCACTGCAGCGGAGGGATAGGGCCCAGCAGGTGTGGCTCAGCAGTTGAGTGCCGACCCAGGAACCAAGAGGTCATGGGTTCAATTCCCAGTCAGGGCACATGCCTAGGTTGTGGGCTCGATCCCCAGTAGGGGGCGTGCAGGAGGCAGCTGTTCGATGATGTTTCTATCTCTCCTTCTCTCTCTAAATATATTTTTTTGAAAAAGAAGGGTATTGGCCTCTAAGTCAGGAGCAGTGGGTCCCAGCTACCACGAGCTAGCTGGGTGAATCCGGACAACAGAAGGAAAGGAACATTACTGAGTGATTACTCTGCCAGACCCCTAAGGGCGTGATTTTCCCTCGCCTCTTCAGCATCACCATGAGGGAGACCCTATCTGCCCCGTTTACAAGGAGGAAAAAGGAAGCTCAGACTAGTTAATACTTCCTGGAGGGCACACAGCTAGTGGGTTGCAGATATTGGATCCACCCCTGGAGGCTGGCTGGTGGCACCGCAGGACACCGTGTCTCCACACTGTGAGATGACCGCCTCCGATCCCAGTCTGTCCCTGTCCTGCAGGTCAACTCAGGAGGAACCTGTGCCCCTCCTCGGCGATGCTGCCCCGACCCCAGCTAGGCGTGACAGCGCCTTACCCTTACACACCAGGGTAACGGTCCATTACAAGAATCTTGTCATCCCCTCTGCCTCAAATATAAAATAATAAAATAAAAATACGTCTTTTAAAGCACGTTGTTTGTGCCCATGATGGACCTCATTATCAGGTCTTCCCACAATCCTCCCTTCCACAGAGAATGGTGCCCTGTGTTCCTGCAGCTTCTTTCCTGTAACCCAGCCATGGGGCTCACACAGGTTCTGCTGTCGTCCTGCAAACCCATCTCCCTGACTACGCCAAGTTCAAGGCAGTTAACCATGACACCATGTTTCCCATCCTTTCTCCTTCTCTGCGGGCTGGTGCAGGTATGTAGCAAGCAAAAGGGGGACTCTGAATGTGGCAGCAACAGGGCTCAGAATGTAGACCCAGTGGTGGCCATGACGTGCCAAGTGAGAAAGCAGGTGCGTAGGGACGGGCTGAGGCAGAGACCAAGGCAAAGGGGACTCGGTGCTATTCATGCCGGGTCCAGCCCGGCTGCATCTCCACTGCCTGCCTTCCTGGAGCTCAGCTGGTACCACGGCCCCTGGTGGCAATTCTCCTTCCTCCTTCCTAAGTTCAGTGACTGGTTAACTATAAAATCCTAATAGAAAGTCTACCCATCCATCCTGGGGCACATACATATACATACACACCGACATGTATATCATATGAGTATATATGTCATATAGAGTATATACACATATGCATGTGTGTGTATATGTATAACATAACTGCTGTGGAAAATGAGAATCTACTGTGCTTACATATTCATCAATTCTCATTCACACACGTATATGTGCATGTATATATGTATGTATATATATAGAGAGAACATAACTACCAACGTGTGCACATGTACATATGTGTGTACATATGTGTATCCATATGTGTGAGTTTGTGTGTGTGTGTGAGAGAGACAGAGCAAGAAAGAGAAAAAGAGAGAGAGAGACTGATTTATCCTAACTATTTTCCAACAATCCTTTGGAGGAGAGGGGCAATTTCTTACACATTTTTTGACCTCTTTCCTCACCAGCACCTGATTTGATATTGAGTAAATAAATATCTGCTGAGTGAAAGGATGCTGATTGTCTCGCCTACTTAATCAGATCCTGATGATCAAGCACCCACTGTAGCAGCGGTTGCCAAGCGATGGTCCGTGGACCACTGGTGGTCCGTGAGGTCTGAAAGGTTGGCGACCGCTGCACTGTATCACCTCGTGTGCACAGCAGTCCTACAAGGGCAGTAACCACCAAGCCACAGGCAGGGCAGCTGCTCCTCCTGGGCCGCCCATCGTAGAGGCAAACTGATGGGCATGCGTGGTCCCTGCCTCTATACCTAATCGCAGGCGGGAGAGTCACCTCAAGGGGAAGATGTGAAGTACAGAACATGGACTTCTGTGGCCCCAACACCCGAGTTCAGTTCCTGGCTGCACACTCCTTGGCTGCGGGCTTTGTCTAGTCACTTAGTACTTATTCCCTGAAAGGTCCCTCTTGCTGTGAGAAGGTGCTCTAGCCTCGCCCTTCCTGAGACAGTCTGAGCTGTGTGCACTGGGGACATCCCTGCAGAGGATAGGGTGGGCCTAGGGCAGGGGTGGGGAACCTTTTTTCTGCCAAGGGCCATTTGGATTTGTATAAAATCATTCTCAGGTCATAGAAAATTATCAGCTTAAAAATTAGCCTGCTATGTTTGGTCAGACATTTAATTAACTCACCCCTCATGCCTTGCCAGGGCCAGACTAAATGATTTCACGTACCTTATACGCCTGCGGGTGGACATTCCCCACCCTGTCCTAGAGGATAAGTCTCAGCGCCCCTATAGCTACTCCTGCAACAGGCAAGGCCCAAGAAAGCCCACGAGACAACAGAGTGGCCAAAAAATGGCCCAGAGAAAGCCTGACCCACAGCTGGGCCCAACCAGCCAGAGTCAAAGCCAAAGCCGCCAGGAGGAATGGGAGGAGGCCGAGTAATTAAAAGGCACGGTGAGGATTCCGTGATAAGGGGAAAGGTGAACAGTGGTGTGGTGGGCAGAACTATCTCGGGGCCACTTTCAAAACAGGAGAATAAACAGACGAGTCTCAGGGGAACCCTTAGCGACACTGGCGCCTCGGTGGCCCAGCCTCCTGCCCAAGCAAGAAGCTGCTGACTCGTCAAATCTGTTGCATAAGAGAGTAACTGCTTACACGTGGCTAAACACTTTTTAGTTGGCAAAGCACTTTCCTTATGTTGCCTCACGTTGGATTCTCTCAAGTACCCTAGAAAGCAGGCGGTTCGGATTAACGGGAGAGGAAACCAGAGCACAGAGGTTAGGTGAATTGCATGAGGTCACGTTGGCAGCGAGGGGCCAAGCTGGGGCCAGAACTCAGGTCATCTGATTCCAAAGCCAGAGTCCTTCCTGCCCACCATCACTGCCCCCATGGGACTGAAGGACACTGGGGACTGAAAGACGCCAGCAATGACAGCCTGACTGCTGTATGGAGAACAGAGAAGCTGGGTGCCTGCAAAGGGCCAAGTACCAGGCTGGACCCAAGCATCTTCTAAATGTTCCCCAGGGGGTTCCAATGTGCGGCCAGGATTGAGAACCCAGGGACTGGAACAGTTTTTTTCAAGCTTTGTCACACAGCAGAAGCACCTGGAGATTTGTTCCAACACAGAATGCTGGGCCCCATGCCCCGGGCTTCTGATGTAATAGGTCTGAGTGGGTCCCATTAATTTTCACTTTTCCTAAATGGCCAGATGGGTGTTTTTTTTTGGGGGGGGGCGGGGGGAATTGAACATATTCTAAAATAGACTGTGGCAATGCTTGCACAACTCTGAGAATATATCGAAACTACTGAATTGTACACTTTAAATAGGTAAATTTCATGGTATGTAAATTACATCTCAAGGAAAGAAAAAAGGAAAGTTTGAGCAAATTTAAACAAAAATGCTTCAAGAATGATTAATAAGAATAGCAGGAAAATAATTCAAGGATTCAAGGCAAAAATCATTTCAAAGCGTAATTTTAAATTGATAAAATAGTAATTCCAGAGTTAAGATGAAAGAATCATACATTTTAAAGGTCTAAAAATATGACAAGATATGAAAAAGTTTTTAAATATTAGATGAGAAATTTATAAAAGCACACTTTTTGTGACAGACTTCAATACACCCTTCTCAGCTTTTGAGGGAACAGGATGTACAAAGAAGAGAATGACATAGAAGATTTAATCATTTAAACAGTTTAATAAAACTAAGAAAGTATATATACAATTATATTAACATCAAGCAGAAAATACACCTTTGTAAGCACCCGTGTGATGTTTATAGAATTTAATTACACCGTAGACATTGTTGAGGCCACATCCTCGGGCAGCATGAGTTAGAGCTAAAAATTAACCACAAAGTGTAATCAAAACAATGTGAGAAAACCACTTGAAAATTAAACAACATTCTATTAAATCAGGATTGCTTCAAAGGAGAAATAAAAATTATAATTACATGCTATTTAGAAAATAGCAAAAATGAGAACAATATTTATCAAAATCAATGGGAAAAGGTTAACATTGACCTAAAGTCAAATCCCTTAAAAGCCTCCATTATTCAATAGAAAATATTGTAATTAGAGTAACTAAGCATTTAATTAAAAAAAAACTAACCATAGTAACACAAAATCAACATCAAGAAAGGAGGAAATGGCCCTGGCTGGTTTGGTTCAGTGGATATAGTGTCGGCCTTCGGACTGAAGGGTTGAAGAGTTGCGGGTTCGATTCCCGGTCAAGGGCACGTACCTCGGTTGCAGGCTCAATCTCTGCCCCAGTCGGGGCCTGTGCAGGAGGCAACTATTCAATGTGCCTCTCTCACATTAGTCTTTCTCTCTTTCTCTCTCTTCCCCTCCCTTCCACTCTCTCTAAAAATCAATAGAAAAATGTGCTCGGGTGAGGATTTACAAAAAAAATAAAGAGAGAGAGAGAGAGAGAGAGAAAAGGAGGAAATGATTGTGTTAAAAGCAGATATTTGTGAATTACAAGTAAATAAAATAGAATTCTTAATTAAACTTTGGAAGTAATTCCTGGATTCTAATTAATGGTGAGATAATGACAACACTAGACATCCAGAGAGACTTCTCAGAATAGCATATAAAATGATGGATAAAATACGGAGCTTGAGTTTTTAAATGCATGATTCAGCTGGCTCAGAAGTCAGACAATTCTTAAAAGGCAAAAAAAACTAAAATAAAAAGAATAAATGCAGAGACCTAAGTCAGCCTGGTAGCACCATTTGCCCCCAGGACTGACGCCATTGCCTGGTGACCTAGAGTGTGAGTGTTAAAGGATTCCAGGTATGATGGGGGCAAAACACAAAGTCAGAAGACAAAACCTGGGAAACACAGATGGGAGACCCTTGCATAAAGCCAAAACCCTCTAAGGGCAATGCCATTCTTGGTGAACTGAAATGAAACACACACACACACACACACACACACACACACACCATCAGAGATAGACAATATGGATTCTGGTCTCTCTTGGACTTAGCTCAGGCTCATGTAAAATAATAAATGAATAAATGAAAAAGGCTTAACACCATGAACTTGACACTTGCATGAGTTTTAAATACCTTGACCATTGCCCTCAAAAATAAGATAAAAAATATAGTTTGAAGTATCCTGGCATGACAATCCTCCATAAATCTCTGGCAGTACAAATGTATTCTTCTCTGGAGAAATGCCCCTTTAATTTACACCTCAAAATCCCCACAGCTAATGTTTCACAAAATATCATCTCATACTCATCAATCACATGACTTTTTCTAAGGAATTAGGCCACCATAATCCAAAGCAGCAGATACAATTAACCAAAGCCACAATGACTGAAGATACAGGACTTATCAGATAGGCAACATAGAGTTGGATATATAATTTATTTTAAAACTAAAGGAATCAAAGTGATTTCCAGTTCAATGCAATCCCTAACAAAATTACAATGACCTTTGTGTGTGTGGCAAAAATAGAAAAATCATTCATGTGAAATGTTAAGGGACTCTGAATAGCCAAAATAATTTTGAAAAGGAAAAAAAAGTTGGAGGACTTACACTTCCTGATTTCAAAACTTATTGCAAATCTACCAAATCCAACAGCAAAATTAAACAAAAATGTATTCATAGTGACCAAATAAGGCTTAACCAAGAAAGCAAAGATCATTC
The DNA here is from genome assembly GCF_000327345.1 of Myotis davidii. Lineage (NCBI taxonomy): Eukaryota > Metazoa > Chordata > Mammalia > Chiroptera > Vespertilionidae > Myotis > Myotis davidii. Next base: position 139,361 of record NW_006294778.1, read on the forward strand.
TAAGATCTATTAACATTTCATATCACTATATTTAAGAAAAAAATAGGAATGACAATAGCAGTCAACAAGATTCAAAGTACATTCTATAATTCCCAAATTTGTGTTTGGGGAGGAAATTAGAAATCAAAAATATTTTAACATACTAAGATTTTATGTCTTAAACTAACTAATAACATTATCCTGAAAATGAAACACTGAAGAGAATTCCTATTAAAACCAAAGGCAAAAGCAAACTCATTGTCATCATTATCACTTAGCATTGTTCTGAAAATTCTCACCAACGCAATTAGAATGAAACATGAAGAAGGAAAACAATTATTGAAAAGATAACAAAATTATCACTTTGCACAATAATGCAATTATATTCTTGTAAAACTCAATAGAGTTGATTTTTGAAACACGTCTTTTAAGTGAGTTTTGCAAAGTAACTTCATAGAAGGTATTTTCATATGTACCAATAATAATCCACAAGAAAAAGACAAAAAGGGCATTTTTCAATGGTAACCAAAATATAAAATTCTGAGGAATAAAGACTTTTTAAAGAATAAATAGAATCGATGGGATACATCCAAAAATTTTCTGAAAAAAGAAAAACAATAAACTTTCAAATATATTTTAGTATATAGGCAAAAATATTCATGTATGAGAAATTTGTACTTGAATTCTTCTGAAATTAATTTATGGGCTTAATTAAATCCTAATTACATTCCTAGTGGAATTTTTTTGGACTTCATTAAATTCTTAAGTTCACCTGGGGGAAAAAGCAATAATACAAACAAAACAGATTAATAAGAAAACTGCAGAGAATTGTTTTAGAGTGATCAGAAGAGAATTTCC